>NC_086097.1:91889467-92189467 GCF_963921235.1 Mobula hypostoma
CAGACACTAGGTTAGGCAAAGGCACCCAGAATGCACTCTGATCACACCCGCATTATCAAGTATCAAGCAGAATGCGGAGATCACACTGTTCAGTTCAACAAATGCATTGGCATCCTACTGTAAAGTTGAAAAACTCACATCAAATATCACAAGCATTTCCAATATTGCAGCATCTACAATACTCTCTCCACACATCCTAGCTTTCAATATGTTTAAAATTGTTTTTGAGCATTTTAATATTCTGGAGATGTTGGGCAGGATGGGGAGCACAGTTAGGGGTAAGAGCAGTAGTTAAGAACAATCCAGATGAGTAACGAAGTCTGCTTGCCCTCCAACTGATATTAGAAATATATTATGTAACATGGATGTGTTACATTAATTGCAGTGAATCAGAAAGGGAAAGTGTATCAAAGAAAAGCATTTACAGACTAGAGACTGGTGTTGGGAGTGTTAAAGAGCTCCATCTGGTGTTGAAGTGGCTAAAACATCATCTATTCGATTCCCCTTGTGACTGATTATATCTGGTAGATGGCAGAAATGTTTGGACCGAAAAAGCCTAGCATTGCACTGAGCTGGTTAATGCAGTAAAGTGGTTCTAACCATTTAGAAGAAAAAGAAGTGAACTTGGGTATTATCCTGATTCTTATTAGTCAAACTTATGAGATATCTATCTCTATAATTTCCTCTAGCACCTCAACCCTTCAAAAATCTCTGCAGAATTGCAATCAGAGGATCTTCTATTCTTACCTACTTGTACAAACATGACCTCAATAAAGCCACAGTTGACAACTGTGCTTCCAGCTGTCAGATCCCTTGACCTGGAATTCCATTCCTAAGCCTCTCCGTATTTTTCTTCCTGTAAGTGGTTTCATAAAACTGACCGCTTTGATCAGGTTTTTGATTACATTCTGTAATATCACACAGCAGAAATCTATGCCAAATTTTTGTCTAGTAAAGTTTCTGCGAAGCCTCCTGGTACATTTATCAGTTCAAAAATGTGAAAAAGAAAATGCACACTGTTGTGATTGTATGCCTATCTTTAAAGCTTTAATAGAAGATCAAATTAGCTATGGTGTGGTGCTCTAATTTTCAAATGTGACTTCACGGCAAAAGTTAAAAGGAAAGAATCAGAATTTGTAGCTCCTCATTTTTTAAGGTATAAATTGGCCTGCTAAAGCTGTGATTCTCATGCTGGGGACTGCAACTTATTATGTAGGGTGATAGTGGGAGGGTGTAGTTTGGTTCCTCGTGTATATAAGCAACACAGCATACATGCATAAATATGCAACTGAATCAACAATGAGTGAGCAGTGAAGATACTACTTAACCCACTGAGTTCCTTTGACAGTTTTTTTTAAAAACAACTCTCTCAACAACAAAGTTTATTAAATTACAGATCAATTAAAGCACCGAGATCATCTCAGCTTAAAGGTGAAAGTATTTTAAATCTGACTTTGAGCTTCAATTTTGCAGTTTTAGTCCTAAAGGTAATGGAAAGACTATAAATATTCACTGTGTGGGTTGTCCACTGAATCGATGAAACCACGAAAATTGTGGCGATAAATGGGAACTGCATTTTTTCAAACAAGTGACAAATTGGGCCAGGTTTTGTGTAGATGGAAGTTTTCTGACAGCAAATAGCCTCAGCTGTGAAAGTGGTGTCATGGGTAGATAGGGTCGTAAAGAGAGCTTTTGGCACAATTGGCCTTCATAAATCAAAGTATGAAGTACGCGAGTTGGGATGTTATTTTGAAGTTGTACAAGACATTGGTGAGGCCCATTTTGGAGTACTGGGTGCAGTTCTGGCCACCCACCTATGGGGCATACATATATCAATAAGTTTGAAAGGGGACAGAGAAAATTTACAAGGATGTCGCCAAGACTTGAGTTATAGGAAAAGATGAATAGGTTAGGACTTCACTCTATGCCTCATCTGTAGAAGACTCTATCATCACTGATGAAAAACTTACAAAAGCGGGCTGCCTAAGAGCTTCTACCTGATATATATTTCGCTTTACAAGATGCCACTCTTGTCTGATCAAATTGGATTTGCAAGAAAAAGTCTCATTAGGTTTCTGTCCTAATGCTCACCTCTAAAGTTCAGACAACAGATACTTCCACTCACGGGTTAGATAGTACTTGTTAGTTAGTGAGGTAGTATGCTCTTTCTGTTATCAACAGGCTAAAGAAATTTGTCACTACCATTGAAAGCACCCTACCCGGATGCATCACAGCTTGGTATGGCAACTGCTCTGCCCGGGAACACAAGAAACCACAGAGAGACACAGCTTAGCATATCATGGAAGACAATCTTCTTCCATGTACTCTATCCCCACTTCTCACTGCATCAGTAAAGCAGCTTACATATTTGAAGACCTCACTTACCCTGGACATTCTCTCTTTTCCCTCCTCCCACTGGATAAAAGATACAAAAGCCCAAGAGCACATATCACCAGGTTCAAGGACAGCTTCTATTCAAAGTACATTTATTATCCTTGAGATTCGTCTCCTTGCAGACAACCATGAAATGAAGAAATCCAAAAACAAACCCATTAAAAAAAAGATCGACAAATACCCTATATGCAGGGGGGAAAAAATCATGCAAACAATAAAGGTAAGCAAATTGAATTTAGAACGAAAGTGAGACCTCAGACATGAAGCCACAACCTCAACTTCAGTTCATCGCAGAGCGGAGAAAATGTCACGGAGCCTGCAGGATCGAAGCCTGAAGCAGCTGGAGTGGCCCCACACCCTCAGCGCAGCAAAGAACAGAGTAAACGTCATGAATCAGTGAACAGAACCGGCCTGACCCTCAGCTCTGGTCCTGACGCCCTACCTTTTCAATCCATCTGGCCCAGTGTTTAAATCATCGGTCATTCATTTTTCTAAGACCTAGGCCCTGTTTCATTAATATGCTCTGGGCACGGGTCCCGCTGCCACATTTTGGCCTGTACCCGACCACTCAAAATCAACCCGGCTTTCAGATCAATCAAACCTTACTCTCGGTTTAGGTGGACGGGCCTTGAATGTGCCTCTCCTCCGTTCTGACTTTGCTTCGCTCAGCTCGCCTCAACCTCACCCCAACTTTGCCTCGCACCCACACACTTTGACCCTCCACTCAGCCTCGCCTTCACTTGCTTCTTCATTGTTCGCAGTAATCATTTCCAATAATGTTTTACAGAAAAAGTGTTATCAATAAAGTATTTAGTTACTTTTGAACAGTCCCCCTGCAGGATGAGATGGAATCTTGACTTCATAATCCATCTCGTTATGCTCTTGCACCTTAATGCTTAGCTGCATTGCATTTTCTCTGTAACTGTAATATTTTATTCTGCAATCTGTTATTGCCTTTCCCCTGTACTACCCCAGTGCACTACTGTAATGACAACATGCAAAACGAGTTTCTCACTCTACCGTGGTAGATATAACAATAATAAACCGATTTTCTATTTTACAAATTTAAAATTCTGTGTGTTCCCAATGCACGTACTCAATATTTTCAATACCAGGCCAAATGCTACTTCCCAACCCTGGGATGGGGTTCCCGAGGAGCTAGTGGAGAGTTTGCATCCTTCCAGGAGGTTTTCAGCACACCCTTGAACATTTTCTTCTATCTGCTGGTAATCATTCAAGAATCCAGGATCAGACATGCAAAAGGCATGACTTGAGTAACAGCTGACTGAGTGAAATTGGGGCTTTGAAGCAAAGAAGTTGATTTTGATTTGCTTATCCTGTCGGAGGAATTTAAGGACTTTGTGGAGGCAATGTTCCAGTATCTTGAGGTTCCCACCATAAGTAGTTCAAGTCTCAGAAGCAAATAAAAGGGCAGTGATCACTGTTGTCCATTGAACCACGGATTCTGTTTTGGAACTGAGTCAAATTTTCTCCAGCAGCCCTTTGGTACTTACAGGAATTTGAACCTAATGCACTTCCCATCTGCCGAAGATTTTAACGCTTCCACGATGGTCTCATCATTTGGCTTAGACCCACTAATCAGGAGATTCACTTTACAAAACGCTACTCAATCTGTTCATCCTGGATCTTACAAACATCGATTTCTTCCTGTGTGTAAGGACTGCGCTGACAAATTGGAAGGCATTGATAAATTTAATCATCAATCTTTTGCCTTCACTGAAAGATGGCTCTCAATATAGTTTGGCAGGTCCTTGCTGTGAATCTTTACTGTCAGAGGGTGGAGTGATAAAATAACGGCAGGTTGGCAGAGAATGTTTGTCTTGTAGAATTTGAGTGTAAAATTCATTTTCTGATATATTTCAGTGAACAAGTCTCCAATAGCTTGCAGCTTGTTTACTTAGCATATGCAAAGGCATGCATCATCTGAATTCTGCAGCTCTTCCACTGACATTGTGGTAACCTTGATTCTAGTGTGTAGTCATACAGCTTGAAAAATTTTGCTTTAGTGGTGATGATTCTGTTTTGTGTGTCCCTAGGATAATGGCACCTATGCTGCAATTGGGCCAGCTGCTCATTGGTCAATGAAAGGAGATATTTAAGGAGGATCCTGCTGATGACTTTCCTATGTTGCAGGTCTTAGAAAAGTAGTTTCCATAGTTAGATTTGTCTCCTTGACATGATGATGACATCTCTAAAGCCCCATGGTATGCCTCCTGTCCCTACACATAGACTATGAATTGTGGATTTATAACCAATGTTTGTTATTGTTGAGTTTTAGAATTTCACTAGCTTTACCGTCTTCTCCTGAAGCTTTGTTTTTTTTTGGTTTATCACAGTCTTTTCATCTTCTTATCAGTTAGAAATGGCAGAAAAGTTAGACCAAATAAGCTGTTGTACAAAGAAGTCAATGGCATTTACATCACGATCTTTGAAGTGTTCCTTCCAGCAGCCATCGACTGACACCTGCCATCTATTCATTTGGTCAAGGGTTTTCTGTCAGACCTTTGCCTTCAACATAGAAGAGTGTGGCTCAGGAACCCAGCCCACCATGGTCTGTAGCAACCATAATGACTAATCAAACTAATCCCTGCTGCCTGCACATGGTCCATATACTCCTGGTCCCTGTATTTGCAAGCCTATGTCTAAAATGACTCAAACATTTCTTTGAATCTGCTTCTTCCACCTCCACTAGCAGCAGGCTCCAGGCACCTATCATCCTATATAAAAAAATACTCTCCTCTCCTTAAGCTTCCAACTTCATAATTAATCCTGTGTCATCTTGTATTTAACACTCCTACTTGAGGTAAAAGATGGACTATCTACTATATCAGGCTGTCCTTTAGCATCCAGAGAAAACAATCCAAGTTTGTCCAACTTATCCTTATACTAATACCCTCCAGACCAAGTAACATCATAGTAAACCTCTTTCACACAGTTTCCAAAGCTTCCACATTTTTAACACTGCACCCAATATTCCAAATGTGGCCTAAGGCTTTAGGTAACAGCATCAAGATTTCTCAACTTTTAGACTCAATAACCTGACCAGTGAAGGTAAGTTGTTTTGTGCCTTTTTAACAACTTGTGTTGCCACTTTCAGAAATCTATGGACTTGCGTCCTCTGTACATCAGTGCTCCTAAGGGTCCTGCCATCTACTGTATAGTCTCCCCTGCCGTTGACCTTCCAAAACACAAAACCTCACACTTGTCCAGATTAAATTCCATCTGCCATTTCCCTGCCCAAATTTCCAACTGAGCAATATTCTGTTGTGCCCTTTGGGGATTTTTCTCAGTATCCACAACTGTTTTTTGCCCTTGAGAAAAGTGCTGCCTTTCAGCAATATCATACAGCCTGTCAGTCAGATAACATGGGTTCAAGACCCACTCAAAGACTTGAGCACACACTCTGGGTTATTGCTCTAATGCTGTTCCAAGAGGGTGCTCCATTTTCATTTTTTTGAAGGAATATCAAGTTAATATTTTCACAGCTGAACATATAATGTGCCTAGAGATTTCTAGCATTACAAGATATGCGAGAAGTGTTGGTGCTGTGTTCATCAGAGACATGGGAAGTTTAGTATTGTGTGTTATTAGAGATGTGGGGGGTGTTAGCATTATGTTTTTAAGGACATGAGTTGTGTTATTGCTGTGAATTAATAGGGGTGTGGGGAGTGCTTGGTCTACATGTTATTAGAGATGAGGAGAGTATTAGTGCTTTGTGTGTAGGAATATAGGTGGGATTAGTTCTGCAAGTGATTGGAAATGTGCAGAGTGTTTGCAGTGTTTTATTAGACATGTTGGTCGTGTTAGTGCTGTGCATTAGAAAGGATGTAAAGTGTTAGGTCTTTGGTAATGATGCAGTTGGCTTAGTGCTGTTCATTATTAGCATTGTCTCGGGAGCATTGCTGCTGCCTTATCACAAATGAAGAAAGTGTTGAAAATGCATTAGTTGGGATGTGAGAAATATTAGCAATGTGAATTGTTGGGGATGTGGAGAGTGTTAGAACTATGTGTACTCACAGATTTGCTAAGTTTTGGTGCTATACTGTGACAGAGATGTGATGAGGATGTGTCATATGTTGTCAAGGATGTGTGGAATATTTATGTTGTATTTTGTCAGGGACAGCATTAGGACTACTCATACCCTGCAAACATCTTATGTCACACATGGTGCTGATTGACATTATTCTGCAATTGCTGCTTCATAATAACAGTAAATTGCTTCCACTACCACCTCACATTGTCCACAGACTGAATAGAGGTTGCCAATATACATTGTTAGAAAAACACAGACCTGTCATTCTAATACTAGAGTTCCTCCTCAGCATCCTTTATTCACTTTAGCACGGTTTACTGATCTTCATAGTTTCTCATGACACACCATGTCTATATAAGGGAGCAAATCTTGCTTAAGTGCTACTTAGGTACACGTTCTATCAATCTAGCTCATTCCTGTGGCTGGCCTTGATAGCTACTAATGCCACAAATCATTGAAGGGTTCACTCATGTTAGATTAGAGCAGGTGTACAATACAAGAGGTGACACAATAGTTTGTGTTGTTGCTTCACAGATACAGTAACCAAAGTTCAATATTTGATGGTGTGTGTATGTGCTTTGTGACCTCACAGGCTTCCCCTAAATGTTTCTCTTTCTTTCTAGAGCACAGAAACATCTGTTTTCAGGAGTAACCTGTATCATATTACTCTAAATATACTTACTGTAATTATTTCATTGAATTGAATAATCATAAATGCCCATAATTACTAATGGAGTATACACCCAGTGGCTACCTCATTAGTTACATCTATACACCTGCTCATTAATGCAAATAGCTAATCATCCAATCATGTAGCAACAACTCAATGCATGGAAGCATGCAGGCATGGTCAAGAGGTTCAGTTAACGTTCAGACCAAACATCAGAGTGGGGGAAGAATTTGTCTGTTGAATAATTGCTGGTGCCAGATGGGGTGGTTTGAGCATCTCAGAAACTGCTGATTTCCTGGGATTTTCACGCACTCTAGAGTTTATAGAGAACAATGCAAAAAAAAAACCATCCAGTGAGCAGCAGTTCTGTAGATGAAAACACCTTGTTAATGAGAGAGGTCAGAGGAGAATGGCCAAACTGATAGGAAGGCAACAGTAACTCAAATAACCATGTGTTACAACATTGGTATGCAGAAGATTATCTCTGAATGCACAAGACATTGAACCTTGAAGCTACAGCAGTAAAAGATCACGAACATACTGTAAAGCATCCAGTAGCACCTTGTTAGGTACCTCTTGAACCTAATAAAGTGGCAACTGAGTATAGACTGTAAAATGTAGTGAATATCATGAAACTATTTTTTTTAATTACCAGCTTAAAATCTCCTTGAAAAATGACAATTTGTGTAAAGTTAGATTTTGGTAATTAAGGTCAATTGCAACCCGGAGAGTTACTGCCATATATATGTCCGAAAAATCCCGATTTCAACCAAAATTTCATCCGTAGCAACATGATATTTCCAATCTCAGCAATTTTTTGTCTCAAGCTGTTCCTGTATTGTCAAACTCATCCTGGACATAATTCTTCACCTCTGGTGGAACCTCTACAAACCTGTGTGGATTTTTCTTCTTTGCAACTCTCATATAAAAAAACCGAATAGAATAAAGTAGGAAACATTGGTTGGGTAGTGAATGGAAGAGGTCTGTCCTTTTGGCAGCAGAATATGCCAACCAGATCCCTTTTGCTACAAACATTCTTCATCCAGAGAAACATTTGAATGGGGTATCTGCAGACATAAGAAGCAGGGATTTTAGCTAACCAAAGATAATTTATTTATTATATTCACATGTACCAAGATGCAGTGAAAAGCCTCGTTTTGCATGCCATCCAGACAGATCATTCCAAACGTACGTACATCGAGGTAGTACAAAAATGCCTGATAACAGAATGCAGAATATAGTATTACAGTTACAAAGAAAATGCAGTATAACTAGACAACTGAGCTGCAAAGACCACAATGAAAGTAGACAGAGATTAAGAGCTCGTCTTTATCATACAAGTCTGTTCAAGAGTCTTACACAGTCGCAGCAGCTACCATAGTTTCATATTTAAAAGGCCTAATTAAAAGTGAACAGAATTTCTTTAAGCCCTAGGTGATCTGGTGTGACTCACAGTAGGATGGTAAAGATTGAGCTCATTTTCAGATACTTAACATCACTTTCAACTGTCAATTCAATAGTTCCATTCCACTGATCTTGGAACTGAACATTCATCTCTCACCTTATTTGTTATGCATCACTGTGAATATTGTAGACAAGCTCAACATTTACTGCCATCGCTGACTGCTTGAGGAAAAGATGGTAAGCCATTATACTCTGGCGATGGGGGGTGGAGAAAGGGAAGCCCATAAAGTGTACTACTTTGTCCTGGATGATGTTGATCTGTTTGAACACGAGAGCTGCATTCATCCAGGTAGAAAGAATTCAGTCTAGAGCAGAGGTTCCCAACCTGGCGTCCATGGGCTCCTCAGTTAATGGTCAGGATCCATGGCATAAAAAAGGTTGGGAACCCCTGATCTAGAGGAATGATAGTACAATGGTTAAGTTGCTAGACTAGCATCAGAAACAATGGTGACCACTCCTTCATCTACACTCCTTCCTGGCTGAACAAGGCATTTCATGTTTTCTCTCACTCTTTGAACATTTCCCTAACAACATTGTGGGCATACCCACGTCTCAAGGTCTGATGCAGTTCGAAAAGGCAGCTCACCCTCGCCTTCAAGGGCAATACGGAATGGGCAATTAAATGTTGACAGCCTCTGAAGCTCACATTGCTTAAATGAATAGTTAAAAGCAACAAATCTTTCAGAATATCTTAACTCTGGCACAGAGTCTGGCCCTGTGGCTCAGAAGGGTAGGGAAAGGAAGAGGATGGCAGCAGTGATTGGGAACTCTATAGTTAGGGGGTCAGATGGGCGAGATAGGTTATTTGTTTAGAATACTGTACAGACAGTAAATATGTGTGTGAGGCCAATTTTCTGTGCTCAGTGTCAGATGTGGGAGGTCCTGGAGACTCCAGGCTTCCCGGATGACCACATCTGCACCAGGTACATCGAGCTGCAGATCCTTAGAGACCGCGTTAGGGAACTGGAGCTGCAGCTCGATGACCTTCATCTGGGCAGGGAGAGTGAGGAGGTGATAAAGAGGAGCTATAGGCAGGTAGTCACCCCAGGACCACAGGAGACAGAGAAGTGGGTAACAGTCCGGAGAGGGAAGGGCAAGAAGCAGATGCTAGAGAGTACCCCAGTGGCCGTCCCCCTTAACAATAAGTACTCCTGTTTGAGTACTGTTGGGGGAGACAGCCTACCTGGGGGAAGCAACAGTGGTCACGCCTCTGGCACAGAGTTGGTCCTGTGGCTCAGACGGTGAGGGACAGGAGGAGGATGGCAGCAGTGATAGGGGACTCTATAGTTAGGGGGTCAGACAGGTGATTCTGTGGACGCAGGAAAGAAATACGGATGGTAGTTTGCCTCCTAGGTACCAGGGTTCGGGATGTTTCTAATCATGTCCACGATATCTTGAAGTGGGAAGGAGAACAGCCAGAGGTTGTGGTACATATTGGTACCAATGACATAGGTAGGAAAAGGGAGGAGGTCCTGAAAACAGACTACACGGAGTTAGGAAAAAGTTGAGAAGTAGGACCTCAAAGGTAATAATCTCGGGATTACTGCCTGTGCCACGTGACAGTGAGTATAGGAATAGAATGAGGTGGAGGATAAATGCGTGACTGAGGGATTGGAGCAGGGGGCAGAGATTCAGATTTCTGGATTATTGGGACCTCTTCTGGGGCAGGTGTGACCTGTACAAAAAGGATGGATTGCACTTGAATCCGAGGGGGACCAATATCCTGGCTATTGGGGAGAGTTTAAATTAGAATTGCTGGGGGGTGGGAACCGAACTGAAGTGACGGAGGAAAGGGAGGTTGGCTCAAAAATGGAGAAAGTTTGGAGACAGTGCAAAACAGAGGATAGGCAGGTGATAGAGAAGGGATGCACTCAGACTGATGGTTTGAGATGTATCTATTTTAATGCGAGGAGTATTATGAATAAAGTGGGTGAGCTTAAAGTGTGGATCAGCACTTGGAGCTATGATGTTGTGGCCATTACGGAGACTTGGATGGTGCAGGGGCAGGAATGGCTACTTCAGATGCCGGGCTTTAGCTGTTTCAGAAGGGACAGGGAGGGAGGCAAAAGAGCTGGGAGCATGGCACTGTTGATCAGAGATAGTGTCACGGCTGCAGAAAAGGAGAAAGTCATGGAGGGATTGTCCACGGAGTCTCTGTGAGTGGAAGTTAGGAATAGGAAGGGGTCAATAACTCTACTGGGTGTTTTTTATAGACCACCCAATAGTAACAGGGACATCAAGGAGCAGATGGGAGACAGATTCTGGAAAGGAGTAATAATAACAAGGTTGTTGTGGTGGGAGATTTTAATTTCCCAAAAATTGATTGGCATCTCCCTAGAGTGAGGGGTTTAGATGGGGTGGCGTTTGTTAGGTGTGTTCAGGACCGTTTTTTGACACAATATGTAGATAAGCCTACAAGAGGAGAGGCTGTACTTGATCTGGTACTTGAAATGAACCTGATCAGGTGTCAGGTCTCTCAGAGAGACAGCATTTTGGAGATGGTGATCACAATTCTATCTCCTTTACCATAGCATTGAAGAGGGAAAGGAATAGACAAGTTAGGGAATTGTTTAATTGGAGAAAGGGGGAATATGAGGCTATCAGGCAGGAACTTGGAAGCATAAAATGGAAACAGATGTTCTCAGGGAAACATATGGAAGAAATGTGGCAAACATTCAGGAGATACTTGCGTGGGGATCTGTGTCAATACATTCCACTTAGACATGGAAAGGATGGTAGGGTACAAGAACCATGGTTTACAAAGGCTGCTGTAAATCTAGTCAAGAAAAGAAGAGCTTATGAAAGGTTCCAAAAACTAGGTAATGATGGAATCTATAAGATTATAAGGCTAGCTGTAAGGAACTTAAGAATGAAATTAGGAGAGCCAGAAGGGACCATGAGAAGGCCTTGGCGGACAGAATTAAGGAAAACCCCAAGGTATTTTACAAGTATGTGAAAAGCAAAAGGATAAGACGTGAGAGAATGGGACCAATCAAATGTGACAGTGGAAAAGTGTGTATGGAAACAGAAGCAATAGCAATGGTACTTAATGAATACTTTGCTTCAGTATTCATTACCAAAAGGGATCTTGGCGATTGTAGGGATGACTTGCAGCAGACTGAAAAGCTTGAGCATGTAGCTATTAAGGAAGAGGATGTGCTGGAGCTTTTGGAAAGCATCAAGTTGGGTAAGTCACCGGGACCAGATGATATGTACCCCAGGCTACTGTGGGAAGCGAGGGAGGAGATTGCTGAGCCTCTGGCGATGATCTTTGCATCATCAATGAGGATGGGAGAGGTTCCGGAGGATTAAGGGTTTGCAGATGTTGTTCCCTTATTCAAGCCCAGGAAATTATAGACCAGTGAGTCTTACTTCAGTGGTTGGTAAGTTGATGGAGAAGATCCTGAGAGGCAGGATTTATGAACATTAGGAGAGGCATAATATGATTAGGAACAGCCAGCATGGCTTTGTCAAAGGCAGGTCATGCCTTACGAGCCTGATTGAATTTTGAGGATGTGACTAAACTCATTGATGAAGGTAAAGCTGTATATGTAGTGTATATGGATTTTAGCAAGGCATTTGATAAGGTACCCTATGAAAGGCTTATTGAGAAAGTAAGGAGGGATGGAATCCAAGGGAACATTGCCTTGTGGATCCAGAACTGGCTTGCCCACAGAAGGCAAAGAGTGGTTATAGATGGGTCATATTCTGCATGGAGGTCAGTGACCAGTGGTGTGCCTCAGGGATCTGTTCTGGGACCCCTACTCTGTGATTTTTATAAATGACCTGGATGAGGAAGTGGAGGGTTGGGTTAGTAAATTTGCTGATGACACAAAGGTTGTGGATAGTGTGGAGGGCTGTCAGAGGTTACAGCGGGACAGTGAAAGGATGCAAAACTGGTCTGAGAAGTGGCAGATGGAGTTTGTTACATACTTCATGGATATCTTGTGATTGTCTTATGAGGATGATGTAATGGTCTTGGAGGTCACATGATGTAATTTTCCTGCCGATGTGAGGTCACGTGATGACCTGTTCTCACCAGGTATGTAAGTGTAGACCCCTGGTGACGCAGTTAGTTTTCAGTTAGATCGTCAATCAAATACTCCGCTATGCTGCTTATTAATCTCATGATGCAGTATAGTTTTAAAATGGAGTTTTACTTTCTATTGTAAGGTACAAAAGTGTTGGGCCGGCAGTTTAACCAATCGCTGCCAGGTTTGTTAATGTAGCTTTTCAGTGATATTGGAGAGTTAAGACAGGAACCTGAAGGAGTTCGGCAGTTTTAGAGAGGATTGACCATTATTGAATTCGTACAAGAGTGGTTTGCATGAGATAGCCTCTGCTAAAAGCAGCAGAAAAGGCTGTGCAGTACCTAGTCTACAGAGGGAAAGGTCAGTGCCTTTAAACCGTTTTATTTCCGTCGTCGTGAATCCTGCAGACAAGGCAGGAACTGGCTGGGATTGACAGTAACGTCATGTCTTCGAGGAATTCTTTACTTCAGGAAAGTCTCTCCTAATTAACTGTATAAATTTCGTGGACTTTCAAATTTACCATTCTAAGAACTATGTTTGAATTTACCACTTTAAGAACTGTTCTTGCATTTATCGCTTTAAGAGCTAGTACTGAGTGGCAGTTTGTTAAATGGCCTCATAGCAGTTTACTTCCGGTTAAGGTTTTTGATTGTTTCTTTTTACTAATTTTGAGCAGAGTTTAATAAATGTTTATTTGTTTATAAAACCTGACTCATTTCTATATTCATTGTTGCCGGTCGTGTGACATAATTTGGGGGCACGTTGAAATCTGTTCCGATTTTTGAGCTTAAGTGCTTGCTTAATTATCATTCCTGATTTGCAAAAGGGAAATACCCAATTCTTTTGTTTGATTGGCATGTGGGTAGTATTCGGCAGCAATGAATATTGACGACTTTATGGAATCACCAAACCCGGAGTTTTTGGCAAAGGTGAATAAGGGTGATGTATCCGAAATTGCTAGAAGGTTGGACCTTAAAGGAATTACGAAGGTTACAACAAAGCCTGTAATTCAGAGAAAAATCACAGAACATTATATGCATTTGGTTGTTTTTGATGAAGTGGAGTTAGATAGGTTCCCTGTAAGTAAAGCAGTGATCCAGTTACACCTGGAACATGTAGCATTAGAAAAGCTTAGAGTAGAAGCTGACTTAAAACAGAAACAATTAGAAGCTGACTTGGAATGATGTTGGTTAGAAGCTGCAAATAAACAGAGGGAATTTGAAGAAAGAAAAGCAGATAAAAGGAGGGAGTTTGAGCTACAGATGGAGAAATTAAAATCAGAGCTTCAGGCTTCTGGTTCTAAGAAACAGTTTATTGCTAGTTGTGAGGTTATTTTGGGTCCTCCATTTAGTGAAACAGAAGTGGACAAATATTTCCAATATTTCGAAACTATTGCTCTGAGTTTAGAGTGGCCGAAAGAGCGATGGCCAGTGATGTTACAAAGTGTAATTAAAGGCAAGGCACAACAAGTTTATACAGCTTTAAATGCTGAGCAAGCACTGGATTATGATATTGTCAAACAGCATATATTGAAGGCATATGAGCTGGTTCCAGAAGCGTATAGAGAAAGATTCAGAAATTTGAAGAAATCTGTGGAAAATACTTATGTGGAATTTGCCTACAAGAAATCTCTGTGTTTTGAGAGATGGGTTTCCTCTAAAAGTGTGAATGGGGAGTATAATAAATTAAGAGAGTTGATTTTACTGGAGGAATTTAAAAGGAGCATTCCTGTTGAAGTGAGGACATACTTAAATGAAAGGGACACTGCTACATTGCAGGAGTCTGCTAAATTAGCTGATGAGTATGCTTTAATCCATAAGAATAAATTTTCTCCAGGTAGGACTTTTAAAAGGAAAAATAGCACAGAGAGTCAAGGTAAATCAGAAATCAAATCTGAAGTTAGTGAGAAAGGTAAGGATGAAGGGAGACATGTGAAGGAAAGACAGTTTGGTCTTATTTGTAATTATTGTAAGAAACCTGGACATGTAATAGCTAACTGTTTTCGATTGAAAAAGAAAGAGAAGGAAGCAGTCCCAGCTGCTTGTGTGAAGCATATTGAAACACCTGTAAATCCACAGGGTTCGATAAATACCAATGAAGTTTTGTCAGAGTCTGATCAAGTTAAGAGGGGATATGAACATTTTATAACCAAAGGATTTGCATCCTTGAAAGAGGGATCCAATCTTGTACAAATAAAAATACTTAGAACACTGTCTACCATTAGTGATTGAGAAGCTCCGGTATCTCTAAAGTTTAGTGATGAGTCTGACATTGGTGAGGTAACCTACATAAGAGGAGTTGGGAGTGCCCTGATGCCAGTATATTTGCATAGAGTAAATTTAAGGTCAGGGTTAGTTACAGGGCTTGTTAAAGTAGGACTACAACCCAGCTTACCTGTGAATGATGCTTCTCTTTTGTTAGGGAATAACTTAGCAGATGGACTAGTTTTTCCTGAAGTGCATTTCACAATAAAGCCTAATTCTGAGGAACCACAGAGGGATTCTAACACATATTCATCCTGTGTTGTAACCCGAGCTATGGCTAAAAAGACTGGTGTACAGGATGAGGTTGTTACCCATGATTGTTCAACTCGGGATGTGAATTTTGAGGATGTGTCAGAAACTTTCTTACCTTCATTATTTGATCAGGAATTTGGTGGTAAGTCTGACCATGAAGATTTGTCTTTATCACGGAAGGAGATGATAGCAGAGCAGGGTAGGGATCCTGAGATAGTTAAATTAAAGGAACAAGCTCTTCCAGATAGTGAAATTGAGAAAGTGGCAGTAGGATATTATTTTGAAAAGGGAGTATTAATGAGAAAGTGGAGATCACCTACAATTCCTGCTAGTGAGGAATGGGAAGTTAATCACCAGGTAGTAGTTCCTAAAGTTTATCGAAATGAGATTTTAACTATGGCTCATAGTATGCCTTTGGGTGGCCATCTAGGTGTAAAGAAAACTATGAACAAGGTTTTCAAACATTTTTACTGGCCTAGTTTGAGAAAAGATGTGGCGACATTTTGCAGGATGTGTCATACTTGTCAAATTGTGGGTAAACCTAATTAAGTTACTTCAGTGGTCCCACTGCAACGGATTCCAGCACCTGGTGAGCCATTTTCCAAAATTATTATAGATTGTGTTGGCCCATTGCCAAAAACTAAAACTGGACATCAATATTTGCTGACCATTATGTGCACAGTGTCTAGGTTTCCAGAGGCAATACCTCTTAGGAATATAACAGCCAAAACTATGACAAAGGCTCTTATAAAATGTTTTACTTATTTTGTGTTGCCTAAGGAAATACAATCTGATCAAGGTAGTAATTTTATGTCTGGATTATTTCAGCAGATAGTTTATAAACTGGGAGCAAAACAGATTACCTCATCTGCATAACATCCAGAATCACAAGGAGCCTTGGAGAGATTCCATTCTACCCTCAAAACTATGATTAGGACATATTGTGCGGAAAATGAAAAGGACTGGGATGAAGGTGTACATTTACTACTTTTTGCAGTACGAGAGGCAGTACAGGAATCATTAGGTTTTAGTCCTTTTGAACTTGTCTTTGGGGATAGAGTTCGAGGACCTTTGGCCTTGTTGAAAGATCAGTGGGTTAATAAAGAGGTACACACTAATTTGCTGGATTTAGTTTTGAAATTCAAAGAAAGATTACATAAACCTTGTAGCTTGGCCAAGGAAAAATTAAAATTGGCTCAGGAGAAGATGAAAACTTGGTATGATAAGGAAGCTAGGATGAGGTCATTTAAGCCTGGAGATAAGGTGTTGGTTCTTTTCCCGGTGCAAACGAACCCATTACAAGCTAAATTTCATGGTCTTATGAGATTAAATCTAAAGTAAATGAAGTGGTTACGTGATAAAAACTCCAGATCGAAGAAAGCCAACTCAGCTGTGTCATATAAATATGATAAAACTGTATCATGAGAGAGAGGATGCTACTATGACTGTTGTGGTCAATAATGAGTCTGATCTTTCTAAAAACTTAATGGATGATTCATCTGAAACTCATTTTAAACCCAACATTATTTCAGCCAGATTACCAAATTCAACAATTCTAGAAAATATTGATGAGAAATTAGCTCATTTATAGCCAAAGCAGAGAGATCAGATAAAACAGTTAATTTTTTAAAGATATAGATTTATTTCCAGACTTTCCTAGAAGAACCACTGTAGCTTCACATGATGTAGATGTTGGAGGTGCAAAACCCATAAAACAATATCCGTATCAGATGAACAAGGAAAAATGTGAACTTGCTAAACAAGAAATTAAGTATATGTTAGAGAGTAATATTACTAGACCTTCTAATTCGAATTGGAGTTCACCGTGTGTTATGGTGCCTAAGCCAGACAATAGTATTACGTTTTGTACAATTTACAGGAAGTTGAATGCGGTGACAAAAACTGATGCATATCCAATCCCTAGGGCAGATGATTGTGTGGATAAAGTTGGACAAGCAAAGTTCCTTACAAAGATTGATTTGTTAAAAGGTTATTGGTATGTTCCACTGACGGATAGAGGTAGAGAGATTTCTGCATTTGTAACTCCATCTGGGTTATATAAATATAATGTTCTTCCATTGGAGATGAAGAATGCACCAGGTACTTTCCAGAAGATGATTAGTAGTGTGATTCATGGATTAAAAGACACAGATGCCTATATTGATGATTTAGTTCCAGGAAATAATACTTAGAAAGCACATATTACTGCAGTGGAGAAACTATTTCACAGACTTTCAAAAGCTAACTTCACTATTAACTTAGCTAAAAGTGAATTTGGTTATGCCATGGTAACCTACCTTGGTTATATTGGGGGTCAAGGAAAATGAGCTCCTGTTCAGGCAAAAATTCAGGCAATTTTAGAAATACATACTCCAACTGGTAAGAAAACTCTCAGAAGATTCTTGGGTATTGTAGAATATTACAGAAAATTTTGGAAGAATTTTGCAAACATTGTTCTTCCATTAACTAACCTCTTGAAGAAAAATGAAAAGTTTGTTTGGACAGAGCCTTGTCAAGAGGCCTTTGATAAATTGAAAACTATAATATGAAGTCAACCCGTGCTCAAAACCCTTGACTTTGAAAAAAACATTTTTCTTAGCTGTAGATGCTAGTGATGAAGCTTCAGGAGCAGTGTTACTTCAAAGGGATGAGGGTGATGAAGTTGATCGTCTGGTAGCTTACTTTTCTAAGAAATTTAATACCCATCAAAGAAATTGGTCAACCATAGAAAAGGAATTGTTATCTCTTGTTTTAGCTTTACAACATTTTGAAGTGTATGTTGGTACTACTCAGAAACCACTCATAGTTTACACCGATCATAATCCGTTAGTGTTTTTGAGTAAGATGAAAAACAAAAATAGAAGATTATTAAATTGGAGTTTGATGTTACAGGAATATAATATTTTGATAACTCATATTAAAGGTAAAGATAATGTGATCGCTGATTGTACATTTAACATCTAGATAAACAATGTAAATTTTTTATGGAGTGATATTTTAACCTTTGTAACACTCCGACTGTATATTAGTTTGTAAAAGGCTGTATAATGATACTATGTATATTGTAAATTTTATACATTTGTTTTTTTTGTAAATACTTAATTGTTAAAATTTTGCTATTAAAAAGACCAAAATTTTTTTTGGAGGGAGGTGTTACATACTTCATGGATATCTTGTGATTGTCTTATGAGGATGATGTAATGGTCTTGGAGGTCACATGATGTAATTTTCCCACCAATGTGAGGTCACGTGATGACCTGTTCTCAGCAGGTATATAAGTGTAGACCCCTGGTGACATAATTAGTTTTCAGTTAGATCGTCATATACTCCACTACACTGCTTATTAATCTCATGACGCAGTATAGTTTTAAAATGGAGTTTTACTTTCTATTGTAAAGTACAAACGTGTTGGGCCAGCAGTTTAACCAATCGCTGCCAGGTTTGTTAATGTATCTTTTCAGTAATATTGGAGAGTTAAGACAGGAACCTGAAGGAGTTCGGCGGTTGTAGAGAGGATCGACCATTATTGAATTCGTACAAGAGTGGTCTGCATGAGAAAGCCTCTACTAAAAGCAGCAGAAAAGGCTGTGCAGTATCTAGTCTACAGAGGGAAAGGTCAGTGCCTTTAAACTGTTTTATTTCTGTCGTGGTGAATCCTGCAGACAAGGCAGGAACTGGCTGAGATCGATAGTAACGTCGTGTTTTCGAGGAGTTCTTTACTTCAGGAAAGTCTCTCCTAATTGACTGTATAAATTTCTTGGACTTTCAAATTTACCATTCTAAGAACTGTGTTTGAATTTACCACTTTAAGAACTGTTTTTGCATTTATCGCTTTAAGAACTAGTACTGAGTGGCAGTTTGTTAAATGGCCGCATAGCAGTTTACTTCCGGTTAAGGTTTTCATTTTTTTTTACTAATTTTGAGCAGAGTTTAATAAATGTTTATTTGTTTATAAAACCTGACTCATTTCTATATTCATTGTTGCCAGTCACGTGACAAGTTCAACGCAAATAAGTGTGAGGTGGTTCATTTTGGTAGGACAAGTATGATGGCAGAATATAACATTAATGGTAAGACTCTTGGCAGTGTGGAGGATCAGAGGGATCTTGGGGTCTGAGTCCATAGGACACTCAGAGCTGCTACACAGGTTGACTCTGTGGTTAAGAAGACATACAGTGCATTGGCCTTCATCAATCGTGGGATTGAGTTTAAGAACCGAGAGGTAATATTGCAGCTGTATAGGACCCTGGTCAGACCCCACTTCGAGTACTGTGCTCAATTCTGGTCGCCTCACTCTAGGAAGGATGTGGAAACCTTAGGGTGCAGAAGAGATTTACAAGGATGGTGCCTGGATTGGGGAGCATGCCTTATGAGAATAGGTTGAGTGCACTCGACCTTTTCTCCTTGGAGCAATGGAGGATGTGAGGTGACCTGATAGAAGTGTACAAGATAATGAGAGGCATTGATCGTGTGGACAGTCAGAGGCTTTACACAGAGTGGTGAGCGTGTGGAATGGGCTGCCAGTAGCAGTGGTGGAGGCGGAAACAATAGGTTCTTTTAAGGGACCTATCTGGATAGGTACATGGAGCTTAGAAAAATAGAGGGCTATGGGTAAAGCCTCGGTAGGTCTAAGGTAGGGACATGTTCGGCACAGCTTTGTGGGCCGAAGGGCCTGTATTGTTTTCTATGTTTTTTTAACCTAAAAATTAATCAGCAACTCTGGTAAAGATACCGTACTGTACAAAAATCTTTGCCACATATATAGAGCCAGGGTGCCCAAGACTTCTGCACAGTACTGTAATTGTATGTATTGCACTGTACTGCTGCCGCAAAAAAAATGACATATGATAATCCTGATTCTGATCTGGGTCTCTATTGTGGACGGAGAGTGGGAAGGGGGCAGGGAGAGGGGAATCATGGTTGGGAAAAGGGAAGGGGAGAGGGGAGGGAGCAGGAAACACCAGAGAGACATTCTGCCGTGCTTAATAAACCAATTGTTTGGAATCAAATGACTTGTTGTCTCGGGATTAGCTGTGTCTGTATCCATGCCACCCCCCACCCCTGGCACTTCCCTGCCACCTGTCCCACACCCTTCCTGTAGCATTCCACCCTCACCATTTCCAACATCATTTGCATACACTGGATTTGCAAACTCTGCTCCATGTTGACAAATGCCGTACTGTGCTAAAGTCTTAGGCACCCTAGCTCTATATATGTACCCAATTGTATACTATTCTGAACAGAATTCAGTAGATCTTGTATTCCTTCTGAATGCAGGAAATGAACAGAAGGCTCTGCCTCAGAATTTGGAAACAGAAACCATCAGCGAACCATGCAATATGCTGGCTGCCTTCATTGAGTTTATCTCTGTAATACTAAGTACATTCATTCAACTTGTGAGCACATCTTGTTGGACAAAATTGGTCAAGAGACCCAAGTGAGATGGGTTGAGGTGTCCTTTGTCTCATTAAAATTATTAGAGAGCGGAAAAAATCTCCTTTAGTAGTAAAGTCATGGTTGGCACCCACATGGAGATGTCTTGAAGAGTTAATAGTGGACTTGTTTATTAAGAACCCACTTAACTATTTTGGCTAATAGGTGTCTCAGATGAACTAACTGAGGGTGGCATCTGTATAAGTTTATGTGGAGTGGTCTATTCTTGGGTAATCCCAGTAGTTGTGTTTTCAGAAAGAGAATATGGCAAGTAAAATGCTGTTATCCTTACTCAAAGTAAGCTAAGCAAATTTTGTGGTGACATAAATTGTAGGTCCATTGTCAAAGTATTTGAATCAGTTGCAAAATATCCTGCTTGAAAAGGTAGTTGTTTTGTTTGAAAAAGTGAATGGGAACAAATAATATGGACAAAGATAATGCAGGCAATTGATCCACTGTTGGCAAAATTGACATTGTGCCCAACAATGTCCTTTGTAGCAGTCTGGCTCTTACTACTTGTTTGCAGTACACACATGCTTGGATTCTAACCTGTGAGTCAGCCTTTGACTGCTTGCAATTGAATAGATTCAGCTGGTATGGAGGACCATCACAAAATTAAAAGAAAACATGAATACTGCTGGGATAGCAGGCAGTGTGATGTTTGCCTCTGCTCACCATCTGCTCACAGGGAGAGTTTGGGAAGAAGGGCTCAGTTCAGAGAAGGCACAATGCTTCCATAGTTTACGGTACCCTATCCCACTACCAAGTCTGCAATTTGAGCAAGCCTTTATGTTCACTCTGCCTACTTACCCGTGCAAAGGTGGAATACAACGAATTGCCTGAACTTGTATAGAGAGTCTGAGTAAGCTCCTAGTTAGTGTAATGCAAGCTGTGAGATGACCCTTCTCTGTCTAGCAGTTGCTGTAAGAATGCAGGTGCATTAAACATGAATAGCCATTGTCACTTTGATTAATGCTGACAATGTAGTCCTTGCCCTGCTTTTAGGTAAACAGTTTTTGGAGCATGCTCAGAACCCTCCTAAGCAAAGCAAAGCTGTTTTATTTATCAGCCTCTGCTGACAATGAAGTAAGAGAATCAACTCCTAAATGCCCTAAAGAACGTAGCTGCTGTTAGAGCTGTACATCCTTCTCTAGCAGTTTGTCCTGTTATTTATATTCTCTTTTCATTCTCCTAGTCACACTTTTCTCACTACGAGTCTTACATTCACCAATAAAGCACTTCAGTGCCATCCATACAACTACTTATGATTAACTGGAACATCAGGCATAGAGGAAGGCTCTGTAAATCGATGGAATTTCACCAACAGCCAGAATAAATAAGAGTGTATCTCCCAATCCCTCTAGGTATTAATAGTGGTGTGTGATAGGTTAAGTGAGTGGAAAGGAGTTAGTGCGTGCAATGAAATATAGGAAAGTGACAAGTTATCCACTTTGGATATTGTTATTTGAATTGAACAAGACTACAGAATGCTGTGTTATGAAGGGTTTTCTCTAGCTTCGCACACGGAACAGAACTGGTTGACACAGGGATCCAGCAAACAATTAAGGTTAGTGGAATGTTAGTCTTTATTGTAAGGGATACTGAAGTTTTGATGCAAGGACATTGTAAAATTGTATCAAAACTTTTGTGTCAAGAGTTTTGATCTCCACATACTCTCAGTGGTCACTTTATTAGGCATCTCCTGTACCTAATAAAGTGGCCACTGGGTGTGTGCTCATGACCTTCTGCAGATGTAGCCTATTCACCTCAATGTTCGATGTGTTGTGCATTCAGAGATGCTCTTCTGCACAGCACTATTCTAAACAGTGGTTGTTTAAGTCACTGTTGCCTTCCTGTCAGTTTGAATCATTCTGGCCATTCTCTTCTGACATTGGCAAGTCATTTTCACACACAGAACTGCTGCTCACTGTACGGTTTTCTGATTTTCTCTGTAAATTCTAGCGATTGTTGTCCATTAAAATCCCAGGAGATCATCAGTCCTGAGATGCTCAAACCACCATATCTGGCACCAACAATCATTTCACAGTCACAAGAGCCATGGGAATTATCAAAGCTATCACCTAGGTTACCATGGAGAGAAGCCATCTCTTGCCTTGAATATTTTGTTTCGTGTTGGCAGGTTCATTTCTGCCAATTCTTTATGGTATAAAATTGTGCTCAAAAACCCATTACCTACAAAAACCCATCAGACCTCGAGTGCAGATAAGCAGAGCTTTGTATTCACTATGCAATTTATTGCAAAGGAGTAAACAGTTAGACATTCAATTTACTGGAGTTTACTGACAGTGTGACAATATTCATCGCAACACAAAGACACACTGACAATGTTTTTGCAATGAGTACATGTTGATAGATTCTAGAACGACTGAAAACCACACTAGATAATGTTTAGTTTACATTTTTTATTGAAAGTTAGATGGATCGCTCATCATGGCTGAAAGACTGTCACTGCACACTGTATACCACAAAGATTTTTCAACTCAATACCCATTCTTTGATAAACGTATTCAGTTTATTGAAAGGTTGGTTGGTAGGAAAGGAATGAATAATATTTCCATGTGTTAACTTGTGAAATTCAGCTAGTGATGATAACCAGAGGCAATGACAGGCAATTATCACAGTCTCTTCTTCAGTTTTCCACCACAAATCCTTTTGCTTTTTGAGACCATTCTGTTGGTTTCAGTTTAAAGCGGATAGAGTTCCTGATTCACTCATCATCTGAGTCTTGCCCCACTTTGATGAAGTATTGTTAAAGCAGCTCCTACAATGCACTTGTTGAATTAATACACCCAAGTTAGCATGGAATTTGGCAGTGCTGGAAACATACAAACAAATTGCAAGTCTGTGAGGATGCAGTTCAAGTTTGTTATGAATGCTGCCCTCCAGTCATTGGTGGGAATACTTATATCTCTTCTCTGAAACATTTGAAAAATTTGTTTGCTCGGGTATGTTGATCAAATGTCAACAAATGATATGCATAGTCTGTTGGAAGAACATTATACCAGCAGAGAAATCCAGTATACCCGTGACAAAGATGGGGACTCTCTCACAGGTTTGAACTATCTCTTACTTTGATGTGTGTGTTCCATGTTCTTGTACAATACACAAAATATGTTTTGATGTACTGTATATTTCCATTTCTTTGCAAATAATGCCAAAACCCCTGAATTAATTAGCTGTGACTTTAAGACTGAAAATATAAGTGCACAATATTAGGAGTAGGAGTAGGCCAATCAGCTTCACCAATCAATAAAAAGATGACTAATCTTAGCCTCAACACCTCCTGCTCTCTCCCCATTCCCTTTAGCTCCCTTGTGAGTTAAATATCACAACTTTCACTGCAGAGCTCCACCATCCTATTCACAGCTAATACCTCTGTGAATCATACAATAATTCCAAGCTACTGTATGTGTCAGAAACTACACTACTTCAGCTTGCTATTTGGCATTTTGCACCAGGCCCACACACAACTGGAATATTACCTCTTCATGACTTATTTAAAGGTTAATTAACTCAGGATTGAGAGAGGTATTTAAAATTCTGAAAGATTGGGATAGATTGCGTCCAAGTAAATCCATTTGCACAATTCAATCACAAAAGAACCAGATTTACAAATTAAAGTCAAGAAAAAGAAAATAGAAACAGATCAAATTGCATTAAAAAAATAGTATCTGGAACAGAATATTAGCATAGCTGATGTAAATGAAGTGATTCAAGAGGTTATGGCTAGAGTAAATTCCTGCCTGAACAAGGACCTGCACCCACTGCAATTTGCCTATTGCCAGAAGTCTACAGCTTCAAAAGGGCAACAATTATACCAGTACCCAAGAAGAGCAGGGTAAACTGCCTTAATGACTATCATCTAGTCGCACACACATCTATGGTGCTGAAATGCTTTGAGAGGTCAGTCATGGCTAGAATCAACTCCTGCCTCAGCAAGAAACCTGGACCCACCGCAATTTGCCTTTTACCACAATAGGTCTACTGCAGATGCAAACCCAATGGCTCTTTATGTGGCTTTAGATCAGCTGGACAATACAAACACCTATGTCAGGATACTGTTCATTGACTATAGCTCAGCGTTTAATATCGTCATTCCCATAGTCCTGATCAATAAGCTACAGAACCTGGGCCTCTGTAACTCACTCTGCAAGTGGATCCTTGACATCTTAACCGGAAGACCACAATCTGTACATATTGGTAATAACATCTTCTCTTTGCTGATGATCAACACTGGAGCACCTCAGGGATGTGTGCTTAGCCCACTGCTGTACTCTGTCTCTATGCGTGACTGTATGGCTAGGCAGAGCTCAAATGCCATCTGTAAATATGCTGGTGATACAACCATTGTTGGTGGAATCTCAGATAGTGATGAGGAGGCGTTTAAGGAGTTGAGATATACCAGCTAGTTGAGTGGTATTGCAGTAACAACATTGCACTCGATATCAGTAAGACCAAAGAGCGCTGATTGTGGACTTCAGAAAGGGTAGGTTGAGGGAATCAATCCTCAGAGGGATCAAAAGTGGAGAAAGTGAGCAATTTCAAGTTCCTGGGTGTCAATATCTCTGAGGGTCTAACCTGGACCCAACATATCAATGCAACTATAAAGAAGGCAAGACAGTGGCTATATTTCATTAAGAGTTTGAGGAGATCTAGATTGCCACCTAAAGCACTTGAAACTTGTACAAATGTACCATGGAGCGCATTCTAACAGGCTGTATCAATGTCCAGTATAGGGGAGGGGCTACTGCACAGGAGTGAAACAAGCTACAGAAAGTTGTATAATCAGTCAGCTCCATCACAGGTACTAGCCTCTGTAGTATCCACGACATCTTCAAGGAGCGGTATTTTAGAAAGATGGCGTTCATTATTAAGGACATGCCCTCTTCTCATTGTTACTGTGACGAAAGAGGGTTACAAAAGTACACATAGACTAAAATGTTAACTGTCCTGTGCTGGCACTAGTGGGATCAGCAGTTGATCTGCCACCTGTCTTCAGGAGAGAGATAAGTAAGACAATGGAGCAGCATTTGGAAATGATAATGAAGAGACGGGAGAGCTTAACGGAAGGATACAGCGGTCTGGGAATTGTCAAGACCGGCTCCTCTTTGAACCCTGAACTGTTTGAAGTAATGGACAGGCAATACCCCAACAGGGGGATAAAAAGGGACAGGTTCGCTAAGGCACACACACACGACACCACGAGGTAACGAGACCCTGGAAGCGGTGCGCCTCCCACAAGTCGGTGGGAGTTTTGGAGGGCTGATCGCGGGACCAAGCCATAGACGCACAGGGTGGAAAGGTACGATTGGCGGGAACCTGGTGTGTGTCCACCCTTGCCTGGGTGCCGGGTTCACCGCAGAAGAACGATCGTATCTGAAACGGAGGGGTCACAGTCGGTGACCTCAGAAGACATTACAAAGGGCTCGCCCGAAAGCTGACTGCGAGGAATTTTGAAGATCTGTGTGGAAGCCGTTTTGAATATTCATTTTCGCTCTCTCTCTCCTTCTTCCCCCCAGTCCACCGGCGGCAGAGATTACTGTGAACTGAACTGAACGCAATTGAACTGAACTTTGCATCACTTTGAAACTGGTCATTTACCCCTAGACGGCGATAGAGCTTGATTGATCCCATTATCCTAGTTCTGTGGACATGTGTGTTTATCATTGCTGAACTGTTGCATTTATTATTCTTTCGATCAGAGTACTGTGTTGCTTATTTCTTTAATAAAACTTTCTTAGTTCCAGTAATCCAGACTCCAACTGAGTGATCCATTTCTGCTGATTTGGCAACCCTGTTACGGGGTACATAACATTACCATCAGGTAGGAGGTACAGAAGCCTAAAGGTGCACACTCAGCGATTCAGGAACAGCTCCTTCTCCTCTGTCATAGGA
Organism: Mobula hypostoma; assembly: GCF_963921235.1. NCBI lineage: Eukaryota > Metazoa > Chordata > Chondrichthyes > Myliobatiformes > Myliobatidae > Mobula > Mobula hypostoma. The sequence goes on from NC_086097.1 coordinate 91,915,946, forward strand.
TTCCTAAATGGACATGGGACCCTTGAACACTACCTCACTTTATTATTTCTGGTCTTGCACTATTTTTGATTTAACTATTTAATATACAGATGTATGCTATAATTTTTTTCTAGATTTATCATGTATTGCATTGGACTGCTGCCGCTAAGTTAATAAATCTCACAACATATACTAGTGCAATTAAACTTGATTCTGATTCAGCAGATGCAATGCCATTGTCTCTCCACTCTGCTCTGAAGCACTAGGACAACAGCAAAACATGGCTGCTGTTCGTTGGATACAGCACTGTGTCACTTACTCATGATTAATTAGCAAGTTTCTAAGCCTGGGCATCTATACCACCCTCCGCAACTGGATCCTCAATTTTGTAGTCAGATGACTGCAGTCAGTGAGGATTGGTGATAACATCTCCTCCTCACTCAACACAGGCACAGCTCATAGATGCATGCTTAGCCCACAGTTCTACTCTCTCTACACTCCTGACTTCGTGGCTAAGCACAGTTCAAATGCCATTTATAAATATGCAAATAACAGCACATTTATTGGTAAAATTCCGGGTGGCAAGATGGTGGACAGTAGTGAAATAGATCATCTAGTTGAGTGGGGTCTCAACAACAATCTCTCACTCAGCATCAGCAAAACTAAAGAATTCATTGTGGACAGTTGGTAGAACATGCACCAGTTCTCATTGTGGAGTTTGCAGAGCAGAACGTGAGCAACTTTAAGTTCCCAATTGTCAACGTCTGTCCTGGACCCAGGACATTGATGCAGTCACAAAGGCTCTATTTCATGAGGGGTTTCTGGAGGTTTGGAATGTCACCAAAGACTCAGGTGAATTTCTATAGATTTACAGTAGAGTGCATTCTGACTGGTTCCATCACAGCACAGAATCACAAGAGGCTGCACAGGGCAGCAGGCTCAGCCACCCCATCATGGGCACAACCCTCTGTACCATCGAGGACATCTTCAACAGCAGTGCCTCAGCAAGCTGGCATCCTTCATTAGGGACCCTCACCATACAGGACATGGTCTCATCATGCCTAAAACCCCCACTCAATGATTCAGTAACAGCTTCTTCCCTTCTGCTATCAGAGTTCAGAATTGCTCGTGAATTCATGAACACTCCTCATTATTCCTATTTTTCCATTATTTATTTATTCTACACTATTTATTTTTTAAATTTATAATTATTTGCACTGTACTGTTGCTGCAAAACAACAAACTGCACAACATATATGAGAGACCATGAAAATAAACCTGATTCTGAAGGTATAACTTGTGTATGTGGGCTATGTGGACTGAAATCCTGCTTTTAAGACCATAAGACAAAGGAGCAGAAGTTGGCCATTCGGCCCATCGAGTCTGCTCCGCCATTCTAACATGAGCTGATCCATTCTCCCATTTAGTCCCACTCCCCCGCCTTCTCACCATAACCTTTGATGCCCTGGCTACTCAGATACCTATCAATCTCTGCCTTAAATACACACAATGACTTGGCCTCCACTGCCGACCGTGGCAACAAATTCCATAGATTCACCACCCTCTGGCTAAAAAAGTTTCTTCGCATCTCTGTTCTGAATGGGTGCCCTTCAATCCTGAAGTCATGCCCTCTCGTACTAGACTCCCCCATCATGGGAAACAACTTTGCCAAATCCACTGTCCATTCCTTGCAACATTTGAAATTTTTCTATGAGGTCCCCCCTCATTCTTCTAAACTCCAAGGAGTACAGTCCGAGAGTGGTCAAACGTTCCTCATATGTTAACCCTCTCATTCCTGGAATCATTCTAGTGAATCTTCTCTGTACCCTCTCCAACATCAGCACATCCATTCTTAAATAAGGAGCCCAAAACTGCACACAGTACTCCAAGTGAGGTCTCACCAGTGCCTTATAGAGCCTCAACATCACAGAAACTAACATTACTTATCAGAAACTAACATTATTTTCAGCCTCTTTTGGGCTTGCTCAAACTGATTTGTTCATTTTGGAGGCTCGTGTCTGGCTTTTGTTTGCTTGCTGTTTTTATTCAGTTGGCTGTTGTAGCTGATGTAAAAAGTCTGTAAAGCGAGCTACATCCAGAGTGTCTATACTATGATGATTGGGTTGGCAATGAGGCTGCGGGTAAGATTACCCAAGCAAATTGATTGATAAAGGAGGCATGTGGCATTGCTTTCAGGTATTCTCATTAGGAAAGTACGTAGACTCCACACCTGCAGCTTTCTCAGTAGCATTGTGAGTGAACACACTGCTACTGCCAAGAAGATAGTCACTAAGCCATCTTTTACGGCAGCAATTATGGGCCAACTTACTTACTGTTCATTACACCACTGTCATTTAGGGCAGCAATGATGATCCTCCATCTCTGGCAGAGTTCAGGGCTTCCTCCACATGTCAGTAGCTTTACCTTGGCTTTCACTACTGCCAGTCATGCAAGCCCTGGGTAGAAACTTAGGAATACCATCGCACTTAGATGTAGATGGATTCTTCATTGCTGTTTCCATAACAATTTCATTTTTTCCATTCAGGGTTGTTAGCACTGAGCTGAATCCCTGAACCTGGAGGTCCAATGGACCACTCTTAGTCTGTCCTCGAACCTTGACCTGTTTGGCAAGAGTGACCCTACCAAGACCCAAAGCATAAAGCTATGACTTCAGCCAGCGTAGCCCTCTGGGTCATCGAGGCATGCAAGCCTCCAAACCATGACGAGGTTGTGATCCTCTTGGAGGTAAGATGGGCCAAGCACCAGATCAATTTTTCCCTTGAGATTGACGGTGAAAGTGTCAGTTGCACTGAATTTTTGTGGCAGTGTTTATTCCAGATTGTAGTGGTATTAAATAGAGATTTTTGTTCATCTAGAGATCCATGGATTCTGCAAAAGATAGCTAATTCAAATAATAATTTAAATCACATTGAAACCAAAGAAGATTTCAGTGACCTGAGGAGCTTTAACTGACAGCTATCAAGTAGCGTCGCAAGTATTACAATTAAGTGTTTCCCATGTTGGGGCACTATCCAGGAGATTGACATCCCACTTCAACGTGATGAACAGCAGCATGCCTGAGGCCCACACCAGGTGAATAATAGTGCTCCTGAGGTCCAAGTCAAGTAGGAAAAGGTGTGCCCTTGGACTCTAGTTTGTATAGTGGAAGCCTACCTCCAGATATGTAATCACACTTTGTGAATCCAGCCAGGAGAGTGTCCTAGGAGCAATTGGAGATCAAGTCCAGAAAGATGCTCCAATTCTACAATTCCACAGTGTTCCCTGTTCTATTCACAGTGATTACTATTCCACGTAACTCCTTATTGTACAGCCTTAATTGTCTCACATGTAAAAGGTGACAATTCTAAGATGAACTGTGTGGAAATCTGTCTGTGAATGCAGGTTTTCAATGGAATTGTAGAAAAAAAATGAAGATTATTTAAAGCAAAATTTATTCTGTCTACATGTATCAACGCAGAGATAGATCTCACTATATTATTATAGAGAAGGCTTCTTCAAATACAGAAATTATCATGTTTGTACGGTTTTCTACAAAGCACCTTGATGAAATCATAAGATAATTATGACATCAGAGCACAAACACTTTCATACAGATTGTGATACAATGATCTTGATAAACCAGTACCTGTTTTGCATGACTACTAATTTAGTTAAGTTCAGACTTGGCGACTGCGTTCTACAGCTGATTATTTGTTTTATTGCAGAGAAACATATATAATGCTCTATTTCAACTTCTGATAAGAGCATAATTCCTTATTACCGTATCACTGACTGAGAATGACCTCCAAAAATGCATATTATTCTGGAAAGTCTCTATGTGGCCTCAACAGCAAAACAAAGGATGAAATGAGACCAGATGAAGATATAGACACTGATGAAGGAGACTACAAATGTAGACAAGAGCAGCAATCTTGTATTAACACATCCACTCAAAGTTCTACTAACAATGAAGATGGCATACTTATGGATGACCAAAGAGAGAACAGTTTGAACATCAACTCTGAAAGATTTACTGGCTACCCTAAATCACAGAATATCATATACTCCCGAAAAAACGTTCTCTCTGAACCCACTGATAAGAGGATGTCTGCAATTCTATCTCACAATGACACATACAATATTATCCAATTCATAGGTGAGGGAGTATATGGGGAGGTGTCTTGCTGCCGTAAGCGAAGTACTGGTCAGTTTGTTGCTGTAAAGACCCTAAAATATGATAGTTGCATTGCCTCAGAAGTGAGAGTGTTAAAACTGTTTCAAAACATGGATACAAACAAGTTTCATATTGTACAGTTTCTCGAATGCTTCCACAGCAGTGGAAAGTCCTACCTAGTATTTGAGCTACTAGAGCAGAATTTGCTGGAATTCCAAAAAGCTAACAATTTTACTCCTCTCCCTGCCAAGCATGTTAGGATCATTGGCATTCAGTTGCTGAGAGCTTTGGTGATACTGAAGGAGTTATCTATCATTCACACAGACATCAAACTAGATAATATTATGTTAGTAGCCCACAACAGATTTCCTTTCAGGGTCAAAGTGATTGACTTTGGTTCAGCCAGTATACTCCCTGAGGTTCAACATATTAATGGTATGTATTTGACAATCCCTTTACTAATCATTTTGATATCAAATGTTAGGAAATTGTTTAACATCTTTAAGGAAAGAATTCTACCACTCACAGCATATTTTTGTCATGTTATTCAGTACTTGGTACATTTAAAAATTAATTCAAATGATACAGACTTCACAGGCTGAACCAGGCTTAATTTTTTTTAAGTGTGTACTTAATTGCCCTTGAGAAGGTGGTGTAAGCTGCCTTCTGAAGTTGCTGCAGTGCTTGAAGTGTGATTTTACCCACAATGCTGTTAGGGAGAGTGTTCTGGGATTTTGACCCAACAGTGGTAAAGGAAAAGCACTATATTTCCACGTCACAATGGTGTGGGGCTCAGAGGACAATTTTTATCAGGTGGTGTTCCTTTGCTTTTGCAGCCATTGTCCTTCCATTTGGTAGATGTCAGGGGTTTGGAAGGCGTAGGCTAAGGAACCTTGGTGAGTTTTTGCATTGTGTCCTGTAGATGGTACGAACAATTGCTATGGGGCATCAGTGGTGCAATGAATGAATGGTTGTGGGTTGGGCAGCTACATAGGCTGTTACATCCCGTTTCGCGTTGAGCTTCTTGATTCCTGTTGAAATTACCCTCATTCAAGCAAGTATTCCATTCTGACATGAACGTTGTAGATGGTGAACAGCCATTGGGGTGTTGCAAAATTTCTAACATTTACTAAAACGCAGTAATTCCTCTGTAACCATTGCCCATGTTTCAGCTTAGAAGGGAAGTCGATGGACCAATCTCAGCTGCATGCTTGTATTTTCAGGGGCGAGCAATGTATTGCTACATAACAATCATTTATGAAGGTTGTTGCTAACTATTGTAGCGCCAGTCCTATGCTGATTCAACCAAGCATCAACAGGACATCAAATCCATGACCAACTCATCTAAATAACATAATACTTTCCACTGCTCGTCTTTCGACAGACAATTTTCAAGGAAGTGTTGGCAGGTATTTTTGAAATAAGCCCAATATACTGTATATGGTAACTAAATGGGAGTCACTCAACTGACTCAGCAAAAATGGTATACACGTGTAAAAAAATGCTAACATTACTTAATTCTATATCTAAGCAATCTAATTGTTGTATTCCAATCATTTCTACCTGGTTGGATGAATATCATATTTTCGGGTAGCCCAGCAATAATAACTATCCCAGTATTTCTGCTGTTTCTAATTAGCTGTGACTCAACTGTTTCTAATTCATTATTCAAATATTTTTTGATTCATACATACGAATGCTTTCCACTGTAATAGTGATGTTATTGTTTCTAAATAGTTCAACTTTCATTGCTTCCTGGTGGCTCATTTATTCCTTTGTTTCCTATAGGGCCAGTTGTTGTTTACTAATGGATCAGTAATTTCTACTTCAGTGATGCTAGTATTGCCAATCAGCTTAGATTCTTTTGTTTCTCATTGGCTCAGTTATTTCATTATATCTAAATAATAAATTAGTACTAAGCTCAAAATAAATCCCTTAAATTCAATGTGTCCTAATTATCTACTTAGAGTTTTCATGTAAATTGTTAGCCAGGGAGCAATAAAATGTCAAATTATACTCATTACATACTACCATTTTGGTTAAATACCATCAAATGTACACTCGATCTCTATTTCCTCTGAAAAAATTCTGACCTATGAAAACCTTGATAAAATATAAATCCATACATGTTGGATGTATTTGTGCCAAAACTTCAAAGGTTTTCTGTAATTGATGCGAAAAGGGCTAAGATCCAATCATGCAAGACCCCTGTTTTTATTAAAACTCTTTGAGCTACCTGTTGGCTTTCTAGTCTCTGCTTATTCCAGACATGACAATCCTTGCTCAAAAGTTCCTGTACCACAGGATCATCATCAGGAGTTGACATATAGACTGAACGTATGTAGGAGGCAGGCTACAAGTCAATGGAGAAGTAAGTCGCACTTTTATCCTCCAACCTGCTCACATATTTCCAATTTTTTTTTTCCCAAGCACTGTGCTTTCCAAACCTAATTTCTATGCCATTTGTCATTCCAGTGGGTGAACCTGCTGCCATTTTACTAATGTAATTTAAGGATGATTTAGGATGTTACCGCATATTTAAGGTACACTGCTCAAACAGTGTCCAAGCACAAGTTTTGGGCAGAGGTGTGGGGAAGTGGGCATTGTTGTAACATGAACAAAGTCACCAGAGAGATACAGCTGGTGGGTATAAAAGTAGTCTTTTATTCAATACATACAAATAAGCCGACAACCCTTTGGAGTCACTCAAGAAAGAGAGAAACTCCCCGATCCAACATTTTTATATGTTAAAGAACAAAGGTAACAGGACAACTTCTATAGTTCCAATACTCTCAGAATGACAATAGACAATAGGTGCAGTAGACCATTCAGCCCTTTGAGCCTGCACCACCATTCTGAGATCATGGCTGATCATCTACTATCAATACCCGGTTCCTGTTTGTCCCCATAACCCTTGATTCCCCTATCCATAAGATACCTATTTAACTCCTTCTTGAAAGCGTCCAGAGAATTGGCCTCCACTGCCTTCTGAGGCAGCGCGTTCCACACCTCCACAACTCTCTGGGAGAAGAAGTTCCTCCTCAACTCTGTCCTAAATGACCTACCCCTTATTCTTAAACCATGCCCTCTGGTACTGGACTCTCCCAGCATCTGGAACATATTTCCTGCCTCTATCTTGTCCAATCCCTTAATAATCTTATATGTCTCAATCAGATTCCCCCTCAATCTCCTTAATTCCAGTGTGTACAAGCCCAGTCTCTCTAACCTCTCTGCATAAGACAGTCCGGACATCCCAGGAATTAACCTAGTGAACCTGCGCTGCACCTCCTCCACAGCCAGGATGTCCTTCCTTAACCCTGGAGACCAAAACTGCACACAATACTCCGGGTGTGGTCTCACCAGGGCCCTGTACAAATGCAAAAGGATTTCCTTGCTCTTGTACTCAATTCCCTTTGTAATAAAGATCAACATTCCATTAGCCTTCTTCACTGCCTGCTGCACTTGCTCATTCACCTTCAGAGACTGATGAACAAGTACTCCTAGATCTTTGTATTTCTCCCTTACCTAACTCCACACCGTTCAGATAATCTGCCTTCCTATTCTTGCTCCCAAATTGAATAACCTCACACTTATTCACATTAAACACCATCTGCCAAGTTTCTGCCCACTCACCCAGCCTATCCAAGTCACCTTGAATTCTCCTAACATCCTTATCACATGCCACATTGCCACCCAGCTTAGTATCATCAGCAAACTTGCTGATGTTATTCACAATGCCTTCCTCTAAATCATTGACGTAAATCTTAAACAGCTGAGGTCCCAATGCCGAGCCCTGTGGCAGCCCACTAGTCACCACCTGCCATTCCGAGAAACACCCATACACTGCTACCCTTTGCTTTCTATCTGCCAACCAGTTTTCTATCCATGTCAATATCCTCCCCTCAATGCCATGAGCTCTGATTTTCCTCACCAATCTCCTATGTGGTACCTTATCAAATGCCTTCTGAAAGTCAAGGTACACCACATCCATTGGATCTCCCGCGTCTACCTTCCTGGTTACATCCTCGAAAAACTCCAATAGATTAGTCAAGCATGATTTGCCCTTGGTAAATCCATGCTGGCTCGGCCCAATCCTATCTCTGCTATCAAGATATGCCGCTATTTCATCTTTAATAATGGACTCTAGCATCTTCCCCACTACTGATGTTAGGATAACAGTGTGATAGTTCTGTTTTCTCCCTCCCTCCTTTCTTAAAAAAATGGGATAACATTAGCCATTCACCAATCCTCAGGGACTGATCCTGAATCTAAGGAACATTGGAAAATGATCACCAATGCATCCGCAATTTCCAGAGCCACCTCCTTTAGTACCCTAGGATGCAGACTATCTGGACCTGGGGATTTGTTAGCCTTCAGTCCCATCAGTCTACTCATCGCCATTTCCTTCCTAATGTCAATCTGTTTCAGTTCCTGTTACCCTATGTCCTTGGCCCATCCATACATCTGGGAGATTGCTTGTGTCTTCCCTAGTGAAGACAGGTCCAAAGTACTTATTAAATTCATCTGCCATTTCTCTGTTTCCCATAACAATTTCTCCCAATTCATTCTTCAAGGGCCCAACATTGTTCTTAACTATCTTCCTTCTCTTCACATACCTAAAAAAACTTTTGCTATCCTTCTTTATATTCCTAGCTAGCTTGCGTTCATACCTCATTTTTTCTCCTCGTATTGCCTTTTTAGTTAAGTTCTGTTGCTCCTTAAAAATTTCCCAATCATCCGTCTTCCCACTCACCTTAGGTCTGTTATACTTCTTTTTTAATGCTATGCTATCTCTGACTTCCTTTGTCAATCATTGTGGCCACTTTCCTCCCTTTGAATCCTTCCTTCTCCGGGGGATGAACTGATTTTGCACCTTGTGCATTATTCCCAAGAGTACCTGCCATTGCTGTTCCACTGTCTTTTCCGCTAGGATATCCGACCAGTCAGCTTTGGCCAGCTCCTCCCTCGTGGCTCCATAGTCTCCTTTGTTCAACTGCAATACTGACACTTCTGATCTGCCCTTATCCCTCTCAACTTGCAGATAGAAACTTATATTATGGTCTCTACCTCCTAATGGCTCCTTTACTTCAAGATCACTTATCAAATCCTGTTCATTGCACAACACTAAATCCAGAATAGCCTTATCCCTGGTCGGCTCTCGTACAAGCTGCTCCAAAAATGCATCCTGTAGGCACTCTACAAACTCCTTATCTTGGGGTCCAGTACTAACCTGATTTTCCCAGTTCACCTGCATGTTGAAATCCCCCATAACTACTGTGACATTTCCTTTGCCACATGCCATTTTTAGCTCCCTATTCAACTAGCACCCAATATCCATGGTACTGTTTGGGGACCTGTAGATAACACCTATTAGGGTCTTTTTGCCCTTACTGTTCCTCAGTTCCATCCACACTGGCTCTACTTCTCCTGATTCTATGTCCCCCTTCTTTTGAGTTACATGGAATTTTCAAATGCCTGGATCTTCACACCAACACATCCAAAGTGTTGCTTACTGCCACATTGATGTAATGGGTGTCGATAGCATTCATGCATATGCAGACGCACATCAGTTAAGTGCCTTTTTTTCTGGTTCGGAGCTGCATTTTAAATTTAATCTACAAACCATATTCATATCTGAAGGTTGGTTGCTGAAGTCAATGTTCACTATATCTCCTAACCCCAAAATATGCCTTTACAGGCATAATAGAGTTATTATCCCACAAAATATGAAAAATGGCATGTCCTATATAATCACCCTCCTCCACAGGAATGCAAACCACTTTATTCCATATTACTCAGTAATTCATACATTCCCTTCTACAATGTTTGTATGATGGTCAATGTCAAGTCTGCTTCCTTATACATTTAGATATTGCCTTTACTGGTATTATGACTACAAATCTTTTTGCCAGTTTTCTTTTGCTTTACACTAATGCTCATTAACAACTGGATAGAGTCTGAAGAATTGCATTTCACAGGGGGTGATTGTATTCAGCTCAACACTCTGTTTTATTCTCTCATCCAAAATTTAGAGGTAAAAATGAAGCACCAGTAAGGACTTCTAATTTGGCAGCTAATTAACAATGTTTGACTTTTGAAAATAAGTTAATATTTAATTTCAATTTTCTATTAATAGAAACATTTAATTTTCATTTTAAAGACCCTTATATCCAAGCCAGATATTACAGATCCCCTGAGATCCTCTTAGGGTTGCCTTTCTGTGAAAAGCTGGATATGTGGTCTGTTGGTTGCGTACTAGCTGAGCTCCGCCTTGGTAGACCACTCTATCCCGGTAAAAATCAATATGATCAGATCAGAATCATCATTGAAGCTCAAGGACAACCCAAGGACTATTTGCTTGACCAGGCAAGTAAAACACATCTTTTCTTCAAAAGAAATCCTTGCCCTTATTCAGCTCACCGGTGGCAACTTAAATCATTGTCAGAATATGACTCAAAGATGCTGACATCCCTGGAGCCAAGACGACAGACTGTAAAGTCACTTGATCAGCTTGAGACATTCAATATCATTCAAACATTGTCCTCAAGTGATGATGATATAGCTGAGTTACATGACCGCAATGATATGGTGGCTCTTCTGAAGAGAATGCTCAACTTTGATCCCAAAATGCGCATTTCACCGGACTCTGCATTAACCCATCCATTCATAACCATGGAGCAATTGAAAAACAAATATAATCACACAAGATATTACCAGCTCTCTGTCCAAGGTCTTGATGCCGCTCTGAATTATGGTGGAGTTGAGAGCAAGGAACACAGTTATCAGCTGCTGAAGGAGCCTCAGTGTGCAAATGCCAAGGTGCATATTAAGAGCACACAACATCAACCGAATCACAGCAGTACTATCACACAAACAGCTATTGATAAAGGGAACACCCTGACTATCAGAAATTCTGAACGAATCCAAGGACTTAAGTTACGATATAATGGAACTCGGGTTGACCAACCATTCACTCCATTCACAGAGAACGCAATAAACCTCCCATATCCATATCAAGAAGCTTGTCATCAGGTATCTTGGTGCGTGTACAGACATTTTTCAGAATCAACATTAGGAAATCCTACAAGACCACCTGCATCTCACCCATCAAGGTCAGATTGTTCTTTTAGCAATGTGGTTCTAGTTGATCACACGACTGACAAAGACAGAAGCACAATTAAGCACTCAGGTACCTTTCCATCAACAAGTGAAGGTCAAAGGAACAGAAATAACAACTCTGGAAAATATTCTACAAGATCTTCTATGACTGAGGTATGAAATGTAACAATCTGCAAGTTGTTGAGAGATGGATACTAGCAGTTACTAGTTGCTAATTACTAACAATTACTAATCCTAGAAACAGTTCCTTCTGCTCCAAGAGATGGTAGGCAATATTTACTTTAGGACAATAATGTGAAAGACTATCATTTCATTTAATAATATTTCATAATGTAGTATTTTGGAAGAGTTAAACATAGTTATATAATTTAGTAGCACATAGTCAAATATAATGTTTTTTTGGTTATGGCATCTGAAGAATCAGAACCAGGAATTACTTTGAGGAATGTATTGACCTTTTTTTTTTAAATATTAAGGCTGCTGTTCTTCTCCAACAAGAGAATCAAAATACAAAAGCTCATCAAAAAGAAAGGGCAAGAAAACAAATGGTCAATCCCAATGCAAGAAGAAATAACTCTACCTGCTCAAAAATGTCCACATACCCCAAGAGCAGCCCCATAAAGACCATGATTAGGAGGGAAAATATGGAGTTAACATTAGGACTCTTAGATCCAGTTAAAAATTACAGCTCATACGGTGAGGCAAAGCAGTGTCTTGAATCTGGAGTGAATCTATACAACCAGCATAACTCTATTTCAAAAGGACAATATGTGGCACAGACAGGATTTACTGAGAAGCAACCTATTCTCATTGCAACTGAAGAAAAACAGATAATTAGTGAGAATGAAGAAGAGTCTGCAAAAAGTGGTAAGAATTATGTTTAAGATTTGAACTAATGTATTAAAATGTCTATCTGCCTTTCTAATTCATCCAGCAGAAGTTTACTTCGCCAGAGTATTACAAATTATTAACACCGGTCTTCATCTAACTCACATTATACCTGCTCATAATTAAAGATTAATTTCAATATACTGTTTTAATAAATAGAAACATAGAAAACCTACAGCACAATACAGGCCCTTCGGCCCACAAAGTTGTGTCGAACATGTCCCTACCTGAGAAATTACTAGGCTTACCCATAGCCCTCTCTTTTTCTAAGCTCCAGGTACCTATCCAAAAGTCTTTTAAAAGACCCTATCATGTTCGCCTCCACCACCGTTGCCAGTAGCCCATTCCACGCACTCACCACTCTCTGAGTAAAAAACTTAACCCTGACATCACCTCTGTACCTACTCCCCAGCACCTTAAACCTGTGTCCTCCTGTGGCAATCATTTCCCTCCCGGGAAAAAGCCTCTGACTATCCACATGAACAATGCCTCTCATCATCTTATACACCTCTATCAGGTCACCTCTCATCCTCTGTCGCTTCAGGGAGAAAAGGCCTCAACCTGTTTTCATAAGGCATGCTCCCCAATCCAGGCAACATCCTTGTAAATCTCCTTTGCACCCTTTCTATGGCTTCCACATCCTTCCTGTAGTGAGGCGACCAGAAATGAGCACAGTAATCCAAGCTGCAACATTACCTCTGGGCTCCTAAATTCAATTCCACAATTAATGAAGGCCAATACACCGTATGCTTTCCTAACCACACAGTCAATCTGCGCGGCTGCTTTGAGCATCTGATGGACTCGGACCCAAGATCCCTCTGATCCTCCACACTGCCAAGAGTCTTACCATTAATACTATATTCTGCCATCATACTTGACCTACCAAAATGAACCACTTCACACTTATCTGGGTCGAACTCCATCTGCCACTTCTCAGCCCAGTTTTGCATCCTAGCAATGTCCCACTGTAACCTCTGATAGCCCTCCACACTATCCACAACACCTCCAACCTTTGTGTCATCAGCAAACTTACTACACCATCTCTCCACGTCCTCATCATTTATAAAAATCACGAAGAGTAAGGGTCCCAGAACAGATCCCTGAGGCCCACCACTGGTCACCAACCTCCATGCAGAATATGACCTGTCTACAACCAATCTTTGCCTTCTGTGTCACATCCTCAAAAAATTCAATCAGGCTCGTAAGGCACCACCTGCCCTTGACAAAGCCATGCTGACTATTCCTAATCATATTCTACCTCTCCAAATGTTCATAAATCCTGCCTCTCAGGATCTTCTCCATCAACTTACCAACCACTGAAGTAAGACTCACTGGTCTATAATTTCCTGGGCTATCTCTACTCACTTTCTTGAATAAAGGGACAGCATCTGTAACCCTTCAATCCTCCGGAACCTCTCCCGTCCCCATTGATGATCCAAAGATCATCGCCAGAGGCTCAGCAATCTCCTCCCTCGCCTCCCACAGTAGCCTGGGGTACATCTCATCCAGTCCCGGCAACTTATCCAACTTGATGCTTTCCAAAACCTCCAGCACATCCTCTTTCCTAACATCTACATGCTCAAGCTTTTCAGTCTGCTGCAAGTCAGCACTACGATCACCAAGATCCTTTTCCATAGTGAATACTGAAGTAAAGAATTCATTAAGTACCTCTGCTATTTCCTCCGGTTCCATACACACTTTCCCACTGTCACACTTGATAGGTCCTATTCCTTCACGTTTTATCCTTTTGCTCTTCACGTACTTGTAGAATGCCTTGGGGTTTTCCTTAATCATGGCCCCTTCTGGCTCTCCTAATTTCCTTTTTACGCTCCTTCCTGATAGCTTAATAAAATTCTAGATCTCCAACATTACCTAGCTCTCTGAACCTTTGGTAAGCTTTTCTTTTCTTCTTGACTAGATTTATTACAGCCTTTGTACACCACGGTTCCTGTACCCTACCATAACTTCCCTGACTCATTGGAACGTACCTATGCAGAATTCCACACAAATATCCCCTGAACATTTGCCACATTTCTGCCGCTACATTTCCCTGTTCCCAATTTAAGCTTCCAATTTCCTGCCTGATAACCTCATAATTCCCCTTACTCCAATTAAACGCTTTTCTAACTTGTCTGTTCCTATCTCTCTCCAAAGGAGATAGAATTATGATCACCATCTCCAAAATGCTCTCTCACTGACACCTGACCGGGTTCATTTCCCAATACCAGATCAAGTATAGTTTCTCCTCTTGTATGCTTATCTTGTAGGCTTATAAATTAACAGATATATTAATGTCCTTTAGACCTTTCATTGATGCATCATATTAACTCTATTAGTCTGCTAAACAGACACATATTGTGTCAAGAAACCTTCCTGAGCACACCTAACAAACTCCACCCCATATAAACCCCTTACTCTCGGGAGATGCCAATCAATATTTGGGAAATTAAAATCTCCCACCACCACAACTCTTATTATTACAGGATCTGTTTCCCTATCTGCTCCTCGATATCCCTGTTACTACTGGGCGGCCTATAAAAAAGACCCAGTAAAGTTATTGACCCCTTCCTGTTCCTAATCTCCACCCACAGAGACTCTGTAGAAAATCCCTCCATGACGTCCACCTTTTCTGCAGCCGTGACACTATCTCTGATCAACAGTGCCACGCCCCCACCTCTTTTGCCTCTCTCCCTGTCCCTTCTGAAACATCTAAAACCTGGCACTTGTAGTAACCATTCCTGTCCCTGAACCATCCAAGTCTCTGTAATGGCCACTACATTATAGCTCCAAGTACTGATCTATGCTCTAAGCTCATCTGCTTTGTTCACAATACTCCTTGCATTAAAATAGACACATATCAAACTGTCCGTCTGAGTGCGTCCCTTCTCTATCACCTGCCTATCCTCCAAGCTTTCTCTATTTGTGAGCCAACCACCTCTTCCCCAGTCTCTTCAGTTCAGTTCCCACCCCCCAACAATTCTAGTTTAAACTCTCCCCAGCAGTCTTAGCAAAACTCCCCACCAGGATATTGGTCCCGCTGGGATTCAAGTGCAACCAATCCTTTTTGTACAGGTCACACCTGCCCCAAAAGAGGTCCTAATAATCCAGAAATCTGAATCCTTGTCCCCTGCTCCAATCCCTCAGCCACGCATTTATCCTCCACCTCATTCTATTCCTATACTCACGGTCGCGTGGCACAGGCAGTAATCCCGAGATTACTACCTTTGCAGTCCTGCTTCTCAACTTCCTTCCTAACTCCCTGTAGTCTGTTTTCAGGACCTCTTCCCTTTTCCTACCTATGTCGTTGGTACCAATATGTACCACGACCTCAGGCTGTTCTCTCTTCCACTGCAGGATATCTTGGACGCAATCTGAAACATCCCGGACCCTGGCACCTGGGAGGCAAACTACCATCCGAGTTTCTTTCTTGCATCCACAGAATTGCCTGTCTGACCCCCTAACTATAGAGTCCCCTATCACTGCTGCCTTCCTCTTCCTTTCCCTACCCTTCTGATCCATAGGGCTGGACTCTGTGCCAGAGGCACGGCCACTGTTGCTTCCCCCAGGTGGGCTGTTCCCCAGCCCCACCCAACAGTACTCAAACAGGAGTACTTATTGTCAAAGGGTACAGCCACAGGGGTACTCTCTAGTACCTGACTCTTCCCCTTCTCTCTCCTGACTGTGACTCACTTGTCTGTCTCCCGTGGCCCAGGTGTGACCACCTGCCTATAGTTCCTTTCTATCAACTCCTCGCTCTCCCTGACCAGATGAAGGTCATCAAGCTGCATCTCCAGTTCCCTAACTCGGTCCCCAAGGAGCTACAGCTTGACACACCTGGCACAGATGTGGCTGTCCGGGAGGCTGGGAGACTCCAGGACCTCCCATATCTGACACCAAGCACAGAAAACCGGCCTCACACACATACTACTTCCTTTCCACAATTTACACAGATAAACCTACCTCGCCTCGTTACCACCTAAACCCGTTGAGCCCTACCACTCTGCCACTTCTCACTCCGCTGCCCGCTGGATATGGCGGTCTTTTTAAACTTTTCCCACTCTACTGGCTGACATCACATGCCTGCACAGTCTTGCCTCTCTTTTACCCCGAGCAGTAAAATGCCTTTGCTCCAGAAATCCTTAGCCGTTCCACTCACAGCCTTCTTGCTCCGAATACAAACACAGAATAATTTTTAAGGAAGGCTTTAAAAACAGGGTCAGAATAGTGTTAGATCTCTGTTTATTGTCTAATCCTTAGGGTTCCTCCAAGAGTCAGGAGTGACAAGTAGTCTTAATTCCAAGACTTCAGTTTATTTTAAGTGTACAAACATACAAATACTAAGCAAACTAAATAAAGAGCTGAGAAACGATGATAAGATACATAAAGGAATAAAGAAACCAAGATGGTGCCTCTGAAAAATCCATCACTTTTATGGTTAAGAGAAATTCCTTAGCTAGGATTGAGTCAGTTAATAGGCTACATAATTAAAGCAATTACATCATGTGGGTAATGTGCTAATACTTAGACAATGAAAAATGAGAATGGTGATAAACTGTTAGTTTAGCTACCATACTGCTTTCTGCCGGTCAGAATGTAAAAAGTACAAATCTTATAAAAAGTATTATTTAAAAAAACAGGTTTCTAACAATAGGGGTGAATGATCTTTGCAACATGATAATATTAGAGTTACAGAGTCATAGAGAGGTTCAGCATGGAAACAGGACATTCGGCCCATCATATACATGCCAACTATCAAGCACCAATTTTGCCTTCTACGCATCCCAACAAATTTCATTCTCCCCACATACCCATCAGCTCTGCCCTTACCCAGATTCTGCCTCTCATCTACACATTGGGAGGTGATTTACAGTGGACAATTCACGTCCCATTTTTGGGATAGCAAGGAATTCAGGACAAATAAAACAGTTTTAGGAATAGATATGGAAACTGTGCTTCAGGGGGAACACTTTAGAGCAGATTTAACAGGCTTTTACTCCTTTGAATATGGGAGCTTAAGGGATATTGGAAGAGTATTTGAGAATCAGAAGGCTCTTCAGCAAAATAGAAATGTCCCCACTGATTCTGATAGTTTAGTGATTGGAAAGATAGAGTTGTCTGACAGGTATTAAAATGGAATTTACAGACAAGTCTTAAATTGGTTAACTGGCAGAAGCTGAATGACCTACCACTACTCCCCTGTTTTTCAGTCATGCCTCTGAAGTCATAAAGAGTACCACTGATAATGCACTCTGTCCTCTCACTCATCATTCCACATGGTGAATGGTACACGATCCACTGTGGAGCTTTAACTTTCCATTGAAATCACACACAGCCAATTCTTTACCACAAAAGGAACTTTAGTTTTAAAACTTTCAGCTTGCCTCCATTGGCAATCGCCTTTCCTTTGAAGTAAGGAGTTATGAGTGCAAGTCTAACTCCAAGCTATTTATATTGCAGCTTGTTTTAGTATCCGCACTGCTCTATAGTGTGTTAGTTCTCACATGGGCCATTCACTACAATAAAAGAGAATGAATTCTTACAGCGCTGTGGGCTATATTCCTGGCTGAAGAAATGCCACCAAAAGCAGATTAACTTTTCAACTTTGTCACTTCTTTATTGAGGATTCTCATATTAACAAGATGTAATTAGTTTTCTACATAGAAATTAATTCTTGGGAGAAGTATCTGTGGTATTTTAGATAGATGTTATACAGTGCTTGGTAAAATGATGTCCATCTTTAATGCTGATATACATAGTTTTAAGAGTCTTTCTTGGGTCATCTTTCAATCATAAAGAATTCTATTACTTCTTCATACCAAGCCTTTCCCAGCAGATTGGTACATCAGAAATGTGGTTATGCACCAACAGATGGGATGTTGTCTGAATCTTACAGAACTGTACAAAAGTCTCAGGCACATATAGCTAGGGTGCTGAAGACTATTGCACAGTACTGTATTTGTCAACATGGAGCGGAGAGTGAGTTTTGAAATCTAGCAGGAGCAATGGATGGCGGAAGTGATGAGGGTGGAATGCCATGGGAGGTTGTGAGATAGGTAGACAAGGAGTGCCAGGGGCGGGAGTTGGCACAGGTCCAGACACACCCCACCCAGAGACACCAGGCAAGGTCATTTGATTCCAAATGATTGGTTTATTGATCATTACAGAATGTCTCGCTGGTGCTTCTCACTCTCTCCCTTCTCCTAACTATGACTCCCCTCTCCCTGCACCCATCCTACTCTGGTCCACAATACTCACCCATATCAGAATCAGATTTATCATCACTTACATATGTCATGAAATTTGTTTTTTTTCCCCCAGCAGCAGCATGGCAGTGCAATACATAAAATTACTACAGTACTGTGCATTCAGCAATGATCCTCCTGATTAGGAGTGTAAAGTTGAAAATTTAACATGGCGTCGACCTGAATTTTATTATCCCGTGGTTCCATCACTTCCGTACCAACATCCCAAGGCCTATTGGTTTAAAGACACTGCAACTTGTATTTCTTATGTTCTCTCATTATTCCACCTTGATTCCTTTTTTTAAAAAAAAAGTTCAGGAATCATATAGCACAAGAAGTGGCTAATTGGGTCAATTGAACCTGTGTTGGCTTTTGAAAAAACTGCATTAATTCTACATCTTGTTCATCTTTTACAAGTCTGAAGCATATTTTCACATGTATTCTTCCTATTCAGCAGCCGATTCCAGATTATAGTGTTTCAACATGTTCAGAATAATCTACCATATGTCTAGGTTATTCTTCTGGTTATTGGCATCCTTTATTTTTCCCCTCTTCAAAACCCCTCAAGGCTTTGAGCAACCATAACGAAAGACTAAAATACCAGTCTGACCTGGCTAGACTTTCCACGTATATCCTGAGAACCTCCTCTGCATCTCTCCAAGGTTTGCGATATCCTTCGGGAAGCACAGTGCTCAGAATTAGATGCAATTCTCTGTCCAAGGTTAACCAATCATTTACAAAATTTAGAAAAGTTTGCTTGCTTTTACATATAATTTTGCCATTTATAAAGCCTTATTTATTTCACTTAGACATTCAAAATCTCTTACTTCAGTCTGCTGCCCTCAGAACTTCATTCAGGACTCTGAAATAATCTTCATTTTTCCTTGAATATTTATCCATATAAATTCATGAGTCCCTTAAACCTTTATTCCATTCTGGTGTGCCAGGATACCCTTGCTCCTAGTTCACTTCTCTAATTGTTGCTCCATGTAAACTTTCTTTGGGCTATTTAATTCAAAACAGTGTCCTGAAACTTGATCCACTCTAGAATCCCTAACACTCTCAAACCTCATTTTTACTCAAATTTCTCGGCATGTCAAGTCTCTTATTATTTTGTGGTTTGACTGAGACATCAAATTCTAAATAGTCTATTAAGTTTACTTTATACAGAGAGGCCATTGTTCTCCATTCATTTGCCAAAACAGTGAATCATACAAGATAGAGTGATAGATACTTTATTGATCCCAAAGGAAACTACAGTGTCCCAGTGGCATTATAAGTGCGCAGATATACAAATAGTAGAAGAGAAGCAAGAAGGAATAAAAAGTAAGTTATCTCAACTAGTCTAACAGGAGGACGTCATCACTTCCCCAGCTATAGGTTGGCTCATCATAGAGCCTAATGGCCGAGGGTAAGAATGACCTCATATAGCGCTCCCTGGAGCAGCGCTGCTGTCTTAGTTGAACTTAGGTAGTAAACATTATAGGTGATAAAGACAAGGCAAAACGATTACTTATGTCTGAATTCTCCCATGGTTATCCATCAGGAAATAAAAGGATCTGCCCTAGGGTGGGACACATCGAAAGGAGTGGAATTATCCCGTGAGTAGTAAAATGAAAATCGATATGCTTTTAAAAACTGAGAATTATTTTTTTCCATTGAAGAAGGCCTATAGATATACTGTAAAAAGGAGATCACCCCACTCTGGTACATTTGGGAATGTAGAGTGTATTCAGCAGAAGAAAGTGGAATTCGAAAAAGAACAGCTGTGAAAAGTATTCAGATTAGAATATTGCCCCAGAATTCCTTCTGTCACCTCAATATGTCTTAAAGCATGTGCTTACAGTAGATTCAATGCAGATGAATGTTAATAAGGCAGAATGGGTACACACACACCTCCAGATTCATTCTCCTCTGTTAGTTCAACAAAACACTAAAGCCAGCAGCAAGAGGTCTTCTGTGATGGTACTGTTGTAAATGAAGATTATGGTGGATTTACTAATCGTCTCTGCACTGGAACAATCTTGATGACCTAACCTCTCTGTTTGCGAACAGCAGCTGGAAGTATAGTTCCAGACTTCAGAAATTCATGCCTGCCAGGTGTGCCTCAGCTAATTTTAGGAACATTCAGGAGCATACATTGGCAGGTGAGGTAAGGCTCTGGTGAACTGTGCAAATTAGGCATGCACTAAGGGGCCAGAAAAATATTGATCCATGGTATTTACGAAATAAGCACAGAATATAATTTGAAAGAAAGTAATTTTCAATTAAACCACAGAGTGCAGTATTGTACTCCTGTCCTGAGAGGCAATTAGATTATAGATCCTGAGCACTGAAGCAATCTCTGCTGATAAATTGGTGGATGTGTTATTGAGTCATTGTTAATTTTGCTTAGCACTTTATCACACAAGTTAGTATAAATGGGCATGTGATGATAGAGATTTTCTGACTTGAGGGTGGATGTTATAGTTCACTGCAATTATAATCCAATTACCATCAGATTGCCAAATAAAGATGTAATATTTGGTCTGTTTACATTAATGAAGAAAATGAAATGAAAAGTATTTTCTTAGTAATGGAGTTACAAAGGCTTCCCTTAATTCTCAACAAATACTAAAAAAACTAAAACAAATCTAAAACAAGATCCACAAACCTGCCTGTCCTGGCCAACCTATTGTCTCAGCTTGCTCCTACCCCACCGAACTCGTTTCTGCATACCTCGACACAGTTTTATCCCCCCTTGTTCAATCCCTTCCTACCTATGTTCATGACACTTCTCACGCTCTTAAACTTTTCGATGATTTTAAGTTCCCGGGCCCCCACCGCTTTATTTTCACCATGGATGTCCAGTCCCTATATACTTCCATCCCCCATCAGGAAGGTCTCAAAGCTCTACGCTTCTTTTTGGATTCCAGACCTAATCAGTTCCCCTCTACCACCACTCTGCTCCGTCTAGCGGAATTAGGCCTTACTCTTAATAATTTCTCCTTTGGCTCCTCCCACTTCCTCCAAACTAAAGGTGTAGCTATGGGCACCCGTATGGGTCCTAGCTATGCCTGCCTTTTTGTTGGCTTTGTGGAACAATCTATGTTCCATGCCTATTCTGGTATCTGTCCCACACCTTTCCTTCGCTACATCGACGACTGCATTGGCGCTGCTTCCTGCACGCATGCAGAGCTCGTTGACTTTATTAACTTTGCCTCCAACTTTCACCCTGCCCTCAAGTTTACCTGGTCCATTTCTGACACCTCCCTCCGCTTTCTAGATCTTTCTGTCTCTGTCTCTGGAGACAGCTTATCCACTGATGTCTCCTATAAGCCTACTGACTCTCACAGCTATCTGGACTATTCCTCTTCTCACCCTGTCTCTTGCAAAAACGCCATCCCCTTCTCACAATTCCTCCATCTCCGCCGCATCTGCTTTCCGGATGAGGCTTCTCATTCTAGGACAAGGGAGATGTCTTCCTTTTTTAAAGAAAGGAGCTTCCCTTCTTCCACTATCAACTCTGCTCTTAAACGCATCTCCCCCATTTCACGTACATCTGCTCTCACTCCATCCTCCCGCCACCCCACTAGGAATAGGGTTCCCCTGGTCCTCACCTACCACCCCACCAGCCTCCGGGTCCAACATATTATTCTCCGTAACTTCCGCCACCTCCAACGGGATCCCACCACTAAGCACATCTTTCCCTCCCCCTCTTCTCTCGGCATTCCGCAGGGATCACTTCCTACGCGACTCCCTTGTCCATTCGTCCCCCCCATCCCTCCCCACTGATCTCCCTCCTGGCACTTATCCATGTAAGCAGAACAAGTGCTACACATGCCCTTACACTTCCTCCCTTAACACCATTCAGGGCCCCAAACAGTCCTTTCAGGTGAGGCAACACTTCACCTGTGAGTCGGCTGGGGTGATATACTGTGTCCGGTGCTCCCGATGTGGCCTTTTATATATTGGCGAGACCCGACGCAGACTGGGAGACTGCTTTGCTGAACACCTATGCTCTGTCCGCCAGAGAAAGCAGGATCTCCCAGTGGCCACACATTTTAATTCCACATCCCATTCCCATTCTGACATGTCTATCCACAGCCTCCTCCACTGTAAAGATGAAGCCACACTCAGGCTGGAGGAACAGCACCTTATATTCCGTCTGGGTAGCCTCCAACCTGATGGCATGAACATCGACTTCTCTAACTTCCGCTAATGCCCCACCTCCCCCTCGTACCCCATCTGTTACTTATTTTTATACACACATTCTTTCTCTCACTCTCCTTTTTCTCCCCCCGTCCCTCTGAATATACCCCTTGCCCATCCTCTGGGTCCCCCCCCACCCTCCTTGTCTTTCTCCCTGGGCCTCCTGTCCCATGATCCTCTCGTATCCCTTTTGCCTATCACCTGTCCAGCTCTTGGCTCCATTCCTCCCCCTCTTGTCTTCTCCTATCATTTTGGATCTCCCCCTCCCCCTCCAACTTTCAAATCCCTTACTCACTCTTCCTTCAGTTAGTCCTGATGAAGGATCTCGGCCTGAAACGTCGACTGCACCTCTTCCTAGAGATGCTGCCTGGCCTGCTGCGTTCACCTGCAACTTTTATGCATGTTGCTAAAACAAATTGGCTTCATTAAAGAACATGCCTTTAACCATTTTTGCTAACTTTAACTCATTTCTCATAGTATCATTGCAGGCAGTGGGATGCATCCCGTTTACTTAGCCATACTTTTTAAACATTGTGTGTCATTTGCAGAACTACTCTGGTAAACGATAAATCTAAGAAACTAAAACTGTTGGAAAAGACAATATATTGCTAAATTTTCATTAAATAATAGTCATACTTTATTGATCCCAGGGGAAATTGGTTTTTGTTACAGTTGCACCATAAATAATAATAGAACCATAAATAGTAATATTTCATAATTTACTGGCATAATTTACCTAAGACCAGGACCAACCTATTGGCTCAGGGTGTCTGACCCTCCAAGGGGGGAGTTGTAAAGTTTGATGGCCACAGGCAGGAATGACTTCCTATGACGCTCTGTGTTGCATCTCAGTGGAATGAGTCTCTGGCTGAATGTACTCCTGTGCCCAACCAGTACGTTATGTAGTGGATGGGAGACATTGTCCAAGATGGCATGCAACTTAGACAGCATCCTCTTTTCGGACACCACCGTGAGAGAGTCCAGTTCCATCCCCACAACATCACTGGCCTTACGGGTGAGTTTGTTGATTCTGTTGGTGTCTGCCACCCTCAGCCTGCTGCCCCAGCACACAACAGCAAACATGATAGCACTGGCCACCACAGACTTGTAGAACATCCTCAGCATCGTCCGGCAGATGTTAAAGGACCTCAGTCTCCTCAGGAAATAGAGACGGCTCTGACCCTTCTTGTAGACAGCCTCAGTGTTCTTTGACCAGTCCAGTTTATTGTCAATTCATATCCCCAGGTATTTGTAATCCTCCACCATGTCCATACTGACCCCCTGGATGGAAACAGGGGTCACCGGTACCTGAGCTCTCCTCAGGTCTACCACCAGCTCCTTAGTCTTTTTCATATTAAGCTGCAGATAATTCTGCTCACACCATGTGACAAAGTTTCCTACTGTAGCCCTGTACTCAGCCTCATCTCCCTTGCTGATGCATCCAACTATGGCAGAGTCATCAGAAAACTTCTGAAGATGACAAGACTCTGTGCAGTAGTTGAAGTCTGAGGTGTAAATGGTGAAGAGAAAGGGAGACAAGACAGTCCCCTGTGGAGCCCCAGTGCTGCTGATCACTCTGTTGGACACACAGTGTTGCAAGCACATGTACTGTGGTCTGCCAGTCAGGTAATCAAGAATCCATGATACCAGGGAAGCATCCACCTGCATCGCTGTCAGCTTCTCCCCCAGCAGAGCAGGGCGGATGGTGTTGAACGCACTGGAGAAGTCAAAAAACATGACCCTCACAGTGCTCGCTGGCTTATCCAGGTGGGCGTAGACACGGTTCAGCAGGTAGACGATGGCATCCTCAACTCCTAGTCGGGGCTGGTAGGTGAACTGGAGGGGATCTAAGTGTGGCCTGACCATAGGCCGGAGCAGCTCCAGAACAAATCCCTCCAGGGTCTTCATGATGTGAGAGGTCAATGCCACCGCTCTGTAGTCATTGAGGCCACTGTGACGCGGCGTCTTCGACACAGGGACGAGGCAGGATGTCTTCCACAGCACAGGAATCCTCCGGAGCCTCAGGCTCAGGTTGAATACATGGTGAAGTACTCCACATAGCTGAGGGGCACAGGCTTTGAGCACCCTGGTACTGACACCATCCAGTCCTGCAGACTTGCTTGGGTTGAGACGTTTCAGCTGTCTTCTCACCTGTTCAGCTGTGAAGCCCACCATGGTGGTTTCGTGTGGGGAAGGGGTATAGTCATGAGAGCAGGGTGGGAGACTGTGAGGAGGGGTAGGAGGGGAGAGTGGAATATGTGTTGGTTGGGGGCTGACAACAGATGGCTCATGTGGGGGACAGGCAGGGGCCACAATGTCAAATCTGTTAAAGAACAGGTTAAGTTCGTTGGCCCTGTCCACACTGCCTTCCGCTCCTCTGTTGCTAGTTTGCCGAAATCCAGTGACGGTCCTCATCCCCCTCTAGACCTCTCTCATGTTGTTCTGCTGGAGTTTCCACTCAAGCTTCCTCCTGTACCTGTCTTTAGCCTCCCTGATCCTGGCTTTCAGGTCCCTCTGTATTGCCCTCAGCTCCTCCCTATTTCCATCTCTAAACACCCTCTTTTTAGCGTTCAGGATGTCCTTAATGTCTTTTGTCACCCATGGCTTGTTATTTGAATAACAAAGGACAGTTCTTGTCAGAACATTGCAATAGAGACAATTGAGAATGATGGGACAATTTAATAAGTTTGCTCATTCATTTTCTTTGATGTTATAGACAGAGTCATTGGAGTACAAAGAAAACAAGGATATTATTCTAAATCTTTACAAATTTATGCTTGGCCCCAGTTCAAGTAGTGTCCATTGAGGGCATCATTGATTGGGAAAGAAATTGAAAGTGCAGAAGAGACTTACTGGATTGGTAATGCAGAGATATTTTGAAGAAAACTGACTGCTGGAATTATTCTAAGAGAGATATTCAAATTCATAGACGTTTTTGATAAAGTAAAAAGAAACAGTTTCCATGATGAATGGGTCAACATCTAAAGGACAGAGATTTAAGATAATTGACAAAAAATAAATCTGAAATGAAAACATCCTTGTGTAATGAGCTCTCGTGATCTAAATGGGTGGCATGATAGTATAGTGGTTAGCACAATGCTTTACAGTACAAGTGTACCAGGTTCAGTTCCCACTGCTGCTTTTAAGGAAGAGGTTCCCAGCCTTTTTTATGCCACGGACCCCTATCATTAACCAAGGAGTCTGTGGACACTAGGTTGGGAACCCCTGCTGTAAGGTGTTCATAGGTCCTTTCCATGACTATGTGGGTTTCTCCAGGTGCTCCGGTTTCCTCCCACAGTCCAAAGTAGTACCGGTTGGTAGGTTAATTGGTCATTGTGAACTTTCCCATGATTAGGCCAGGACTAAGTGGGGGGTTCCTCAGCAGCATAGCTCCAAGGGTCAGAAGGGCCTATTCCATGCTCTATCTCAATAAATAATTAAATGTTACTGATGAAAGCAGATCCAACAGTAACTTTCAAAAGGAAATTAAATATTTACTTATAAAGGAACCATTGCCATTGAAGTAGGAGCCATTGGATTTTCTTTCCAAGAGTTGGCACTGGCTTGGGGAATAAATTAGCAACAGAAAATGTGTGGAATACTCAGCAGCATCTGTGGAAGTGAAGCATCTTCATTCTGAAACATTAACTCTGTTTCTCTTTCCACAGATGCTGCCTGACCTTCTAAGTGTTTCTTGTATTTTCCATTCTAAGGTTTTCAGTGCCTCCAGTTTTTTTTTCCTTCAAGTCTTTTGGGGAGAATACTTACCTTCTTTGCTGAGGTATTTCTAGTATTTAGTGACATATGAATTTTACAGACATGTACTCCATATCAAGATCTGTAGATGAGTGGAAGAGTACTACCAACAGGATGCTTAATTTACACTCCTTTCTAATTTCTTTTTCTCAGTAATCAATTGGTTCTAAGGGGTCATAGAGACGAGGAACGTGAAGAACTAGACTCGCAAAACATTCATCAGAATTTATTTGCCAAAAGGCACAATCTGGTAGGATTTAACCCACATCTATGCAGTTCCATTGTCAGACCACATCTAATCTGTGTTTGAGAAGAATTATGTTCACATAGATTGATTAGTAAACTTGAGAAGATTAAAACCTGGATTTACCAAGGATTAAATTACAAGGCAAAATTAGACAAATTAATGCTGTATTCTATTTTTAGAAGGCTAAGTGCTGATTTGACTGACGTTATTGAGGGGTAATAATAAGATAAAGAATTTCTGGTGATTAGCAAATCAAAGATGTCAAAATATGTTGCAGATTGTGGCATGAAGTAGTCAGAGTAGATTATTACAGATAATAGAAATTTAACACACGTTGCATGTAGCACATACTTTGTACACTGCCCAAGACAAATGTTTGCTTCAAACAAGTGAATACAGCCTAAACATTTGAGCTCAAATTTTCAGTGATGAAATAGGAAAGTGAAGAGTCAAAGAATTTTGTAATCCTCATCTATAAATGGCAATTGGAGTTAGGTCAATGTTAAAAATATAACCTAAAATATTCCTGCCCACCTGGCTACATTTCTTTTGTTTTCAATTTACGCAATGCAATTTAGATTATAAATCAAATTTACTCTAATAAAGCTACTCATATCTCAGAAAATAATATTAAACATTTAGAAAGTCACCTTATTTAGAGAAATAATAACACCTTAGAGCGTGGCCCATGATTGCTTTTCATCTGAATAAGTCTTTAAATTATAATTTTATTCTACTTTTACCTACCTTTTATTCTAATCTTCCAATCTTACATTTCCTTGGCCTCTTTACTCTACCATTCGATTTTGATACAGGAGCTCTTTCGGAAAAATACCAAAAAATTACCTATAAATAGATTTGTGTTGGGAAGTTTGCCTGCAGATGCAAAGTGAAATCAGGGTCACACTTACAGTGCCTATAAGAAGTAGGCATCCCCATTGGAAGTTTTCATGTTTTATTGTTTTACAACATTAAATCACAATGGATTTAATTTGGCTTTTTTTTGACACTGATCAACAGAAAATGCTCTATTGTGTCAAAGAGAAAAGAGATTACTAAAAATTGGTCTAAATGTATTACAATTATTAGACACAAAATAAGTGATTGCATTATTACTCACCCACTTCAAGTCAGTATTTAGCAGATGCGTCTTTGGCAGCAATTACAGCCTTGAGCCAGCGGATGGGTCTCTACTACCTTTGCACATTTGGATGCTAAATTTTTCCCTATTATCCTTTACAAAACTGCTCAAGCTCTTTCAGATTGCATAGAGATCATGAAAAAATAGCATTTTCAAGTCCAGCCACAAATTCTCAATTGGATTGAGATCTGGGCTCTGACTTGGCCACTCCAGGACATTAACTTTGTTGTTTTAAGCCGTTCCTGTATAGCTTTGTCTTTATACTCTGGTTCATTGTCTTGCTGGGAAACAAATTTCTCCCAAGTCACAGTTCTCTTGCAGATTGCATCAGGTTTTCCTCCAGGACTTCCCTGTATTTTGCTGCACTCATTTTACTATCTAACTTCACAGGCCTTCTAAGGCCTGCTGCAGTGAAGCATCCCCACGGCACAATTCAGTCACCACCTGTCTTGCCTCCTTCTCCCATCAATCCAATAGTTTTATGTATTCTGTAAAGGTGTCTCCCCTTTTGCCCAATATCTCATAAGTCTTGCCATAATCCCCTAATTCTCAGTACCACCAACACTTGCTAATTGGAAGGTCTATATCCACAGATGAACTTTTTGCAATTGGCTCTTCCAGATCAGGTGTATTTTTACCACAATCAGTTGAATCACCTTGACTGCACGCAGGTGATCTCTGTTTAACTAATTATGTGACTTCTCAACCAACTGGCTGCACCAGTGATGATTTGGTATGTCATATTAAAGGAGGTGAATGTTTGTGCAATCAATTATTTTGTGTTTTATACTTGTAATTAATTTAGATCTCTTTGTAGAGATCAGTTTTCACTTTGACATGAAAGAGTCTCTTTCTGTTGATCAGCATCAAAAAAAGCCAAATTAAATCCACTGTGATTCAATGTTGCAAAACAATAAAACATGAAAATTTCCAAGAGGCCTGAATACTTCTTATAGGCACCATATGTTTGACGCTTAATAACACATAGGGCAATCAATTTTCTTTGGTATGTAATTTTAAAAAACACATCCCTATGAAAAGTGATGGAGAGACATAGTTCTGATGAAAGGTCATGGATCTCAAACTGTTCAAAGACTCAATTGACAGCCTAGATGAATATGTCACTATCGTTAGAGGCTTTATCAACAAGTCCAGTGAGGACTGTGTACCAAAGAACACAATCTGGGTGTACTCAAACTGGAAACCATGGATGAACGGAGAGATCCACTCCCTACTGAGGTCTTGGACTGCCATGTTCAAATCAAGTGACCCTGCCCTTTACAAGAAATTGAGATACTTCCTTCATAAAGCTAATAAGAAGATCAAGTGATAATACCAGTCCAAAATTGAATGCCATACAGGCCATCGGTTGTGACAGGGCTCACATGCTATAATGGGCTACAAACCAAAGTTGGGCCGTAATGCCAACTACAGCCCATCCCTTTCCAATGAGTTTAACACACTTTATGTATGTTTTGAACAGAAGGGGTTTAGAATGATACCATTCATCCTGATAGTCTCTACTGCATCTGAACCCACAGTCACCATTGCAGATAACAGCATGGTAGAGTAACGGTTGGCACAACGTTTTACGGAAAGAGCAACCCAAGTTCAATTCCCACTGCTGCCTGTATGTAGTTTGTAGGTCCTTTCCATGATCACATGGGTTTCCCCCAGGTGCTCCAGTTTCTTCCCACAGTCCAAAGAAGTACCGGTTGGTAGGTTAATTGGTAAACATTCCAGTGATCAGGCTAAGATTAAATCAGGGGATTACTGGGCAGTGTGGCTCAAAAGGCCAGAAGGACCTATTCCATGCTATATCTCAATTATAAATTAATTAAAAATTAAACCAGAGCACCTGGAGGAAACCCATGCGGTTATGAGGAGAAAGAACAACTCCTTACAGATTGCACTGGAACTGAACTCCGAGCTGTAATCGCATCACTCTAACCACTACACTAACGTGGTACCCTCCCTAAACCTTAAACAGGTCTATAATGGATATTATCTCCCTGCACCTGCACTCATCTCAGGAGAATCTAGACAGTAAAGGCACCTATGTTTATTCAACAGCTCAATAGCTCAATAGTTCCATTTAATATCAGGGAAATGTATGCAATATACATCCTGAGATTCTTGTTCTTTGTCAACATCCACAAAAAAGTTCCCCAAAGAATGAATGACAGTGAAAACGTTAGAACCCCAAAGACCCTCCCCCACTCCCCACTTCCACACACAAGCAGCAGCAAAGCAACGACCTTCCCCCACCCCAACCAAAAAGCATCAGCAGCCTCCACCCACCAAGCAAGCAATAGCAAAGCCCCTAAGAAAGACCATGATCTGCAGTACTACAAAAACTAATTGTTCACCCAACAATTCAACATACCACATGCTCTCTTTCTCCCTAATAAAGGGAAAGAGGGATGTCCCCCTTTTGCGGTGAGAAGGGAGAGAGAACAAAACAACTCGCTGATTTGCGATGATAAAGTCAGTCGCGTCGCTATTTTCCGAGTTCTCTGACTCGTGAATTGGTAACAAACTCTCCTCCACCGATGAGAGAAAGAGAGAGAGAGCACAATTCATTGAGCACAGAGCCTCCGAAGGCTGATCTGCTGATCCTGGCGTTCCGGTTTCTCCCATGACGCTTCAGTTGGCAGCACCGGCATAGAATCAGCCCGTCCACTGCGTCGCGAAGCCTTGGAACCCCGAGGGCACCTTGTCTTCTAGGCCATGTCCTTGGGATTTCAGGAAGCGGTTGGTTGTGAGCCCCCAGGAGTGTGTCCCACCACCGCAAAGAACCAAAATCTGAGTGTAACTCCAGGTCAGAACCCTGAAAAGGTAAAAGGGAGAGATCAAAGGTAGAAATTAAGCTGTTTCCACAGATGAGCTTGAAGGATTCACTGCTATCATACCTCTACCCCTCCTAGTTGTATTATTCATTGTTTATTGAATACAGCTCTGCCTTTGTTGTTCCATTTCACGCCTGTGGTGCAATGGGCAGCATTTTTACTGTTTCTGTAGCATTTGACTGTTATTTTCCGAGGCCGAGTTGCCAGCTCGATGCCCAACCCAGCACAGATGGAAAGCGTGCAAGCAGCGGGCTGGAATTGAACTGGGGACCATTTGCCTTGAGGTCCGGTGCTGATGCCACTACACCACCAGCTGGCACATTGGTAGCATAATTCTGGTCAAACTCATCTTCATGACCCCTAGACATGGGACTCAACACCTCATTTTGCAACTGGATCCTTGACTTCCAGACCAACAAACCACAATCGGTAAGGTTAGGCAGTAGAAACCTCCACCACAATCATTCCCAACACTTGTGGCGCACAAGGCAAAGTCCTTAGTCCCCAGTTCCATTCCCTATACACTCATGACTGGGTGGCCAGATCCAGCTGCAACTCTATCTGCAAGTTTGTAGATGATACCACCGTAGTTGGCCTTATCTCAGTTAATGATGAGACGGAAGGAGGTAACGAAGCTAGTGACATGGTGCCATGATAACGACCTTTGCCCCAATACCAACAAAACTAAAGAGATGGTCACTGACTTCAGGAAGGGGGCAGTGCATATGCCCCTGTTTACATTAATGGTGCTGAGTTTGAGAGTGTTGAGGGTTTTATGTTTTGAGGAGTGTACATCACCACGTTCCTGTCCTGGTCTAACCATACAGGTGTCACAGTCAAGAAGGTGGACCAGTCCCTCTTCTTGCTCAGGAGGCTAAATAACTTTGACATGCCCCCTTTGACTGTCACCAATTTTGAACAATGCACCATAGAAAGCATCCCAACTGGATGCACTGCGGCTTGGTGTGGCTTGTGACCACAAGAAACTGTAAGCAGTTGTGGACACAGCTCAGCTCATCATGGAAACCTGCTATCCCTTCCCGGAATCTGTCTGCACTTCTCGCTGTCTCGAAGACTCCACCAATACTGAACATTCTCTCTTCTCTGCCCTCCCATCAAGCAGAAGGTAATAAAGCCCACTTGGTTTAAGGACAGCTTTTATCCTGTCGTCATAATTGTTTTGAATGGCACCTTAGTATGGACCACTGTCACTGTCTGTAAGGAGTCTGCATGTTCTCCTTGTGACCGTGTGGGTTTCCTTCTAGTGCTCTGTTTCCCTCCCAGGGTCTAAAGATGTACTGTTTG
Organism: Mobula hypostoma; assembly: GCF_963921235.1. Taxonomy (NCBI): domain Eukaryota; kingdom Metazoa; phylum Chordata; class Chondrichthyes; order Myliobatiformes; family Myliobatidae; genus Mobula; species Mobula hypostoma. Next base: position 91,947,837 of record NC_086097.1, read on the forward strand.
GTAGGTTAATTGTCATTGTAAATTGTCCCGTGATTAGGCTAGGTTTAAAGCAGGGGATCGTCTGGCGGCGTGGCTTGAAGTGGCAGAAGGGCCTATTCCCTGCTGCCTCTCGGTAAATAAGTAAATAGGCATGATCAGATGGAGGCTTGACATCACAATCTACCTCATTATGACCTTGCACATTATTGTTTACCTGCACTTTACTTCCTATCTAACTGAAACACTGGATTTGGCATTCTGTTCTTGTACTACCTCAATGTAATGAATTGATGTGCATGAACAGTTAGCAAGTCAAGCTTTTCATTATATCTTGGTACATATAACAATAACAGAGTAATTTACTGACTTACTTTACATATGTCATCTCTGTCTCTCCTTCCACATTTACTGCTCAGCCTGTAGAGAGTTATCCACTCTCGTTGAGGGTCACAGAAAGTGAGGCAGAGCACCTACAATAAAGTTGAAAGCTATTGCCATGGTTTAAATGTAAGTAAGTCAGAACAGGAAGCTGAGAACCCCTATTGCTAGATTGTCACAAACGCTCACTCCCTCAGTCAGTGTGTGATCCAAGCTTGTCCCATTGCAAATCATTTTACCAAAGAAGAGAAAAGCTAAGAAAAGAGTGTTTAAAATAATTCTTTTCTACTTGTAGGGTTCAGAGGCAGAAATGAATTCTTCACAATTGCAGATTAGTGAGGCTAAAGATACAGAGAAACAGATAACAGCAGATATGTAAGTACAGGTGATTCAAAGGGTTGGAGGTATTGAGTTCAAATGTTACATTTTATATCAATGTTGATGTATTGCTGGTCCCAAAGATCGTTTGATCATGTAGGTAAGGAGAAAATAGTTTCTCTAGCAGGAGGGTTTGTAACTGAAAGATGTATTTAAAGTAATTGAGGGAAATAGTAGACAGTAAGGGAATTAGAAAGATCTGAAATTGTCTGCCTAAAAACAGATTCTATAGTATTTTTCAAATCAGAATTGGATAAATGCTTGAAAAGGAAAATCTGCAGAACTATGGAGAAACAAGAAAGCAGGAGCATTAGGATGGCACCTAAAAGAAACCAAAATGCTTGCAAGCGTTTACATATGACTCATATGGACAGGTCGGCGTTCAGCTCATTTACTCGTCTCTGCGCTGGACTGAGGATGTGGGTGCAACTACCGAGCGCCTGGAGCAGCCGCAATGATGACTGGATTCATGGCTGTGGGGACTCACTTTCATGAACTTCAGTTCTGAATGTTATTTGCTTACTTCTATTCTTTGGACAATTGGTTTTTTTCCCTGCACGTTGGGAGTCTGACAGTCTTCTTTTTTTAAGGGGTTCGATTGAGTTTCTTTGTTTTGTGGCTGCCTGTGAGGAGATGGATCTTAAGGCTGTATATAGTATAGAAACTCCGATAATGAATGCACTTTGAACTTTGAACTTATTTTCTCTACCTTGAAGGAACAGTCGCACAATTTTCAAATTAGCTAAATACAGAAGGAGAAACAAGAAGATCCAAAAGAAAAGGAAAGTAAGTTTAATAGAATGGTGGGGAGGATGGTGAAAGTGGTTACTGTGGTACTGTTAAGTTATTATGTTATATTTTATATTTCCCCTTGAACAACTCTGAGTACGGCTCTGAGAAGCCCAGTATCTCAGATTTCGCATTAAAGAAAGCAGCAGAGATGTCATGTCCCTCAGTAAAAAAAAATGTAATTAATGATAAGGATTAAAACTGTTACCAGTTTAAAGAAAACAGTTGTCAGAGCTGACTTCATAGTCAGGGAGATGGGCACCTGTCTCCGTAATCATCAATATTAGTCTTACATAGTGTATTGCTTCCCTAGTGCCAGATAAAAGACATAACGTGCTGCAAAAAAAAACTAAAAAGGGGAGCAATCTAATGTCTTCAAGGTACATTGAGACATAGCAAACTTAATCCAAAGAGGTTAAAGGTTTATTTGAAAGTTGATTACAAGCTGAGCGTTAAGCCTTTGGTCCAAACTGGATGTCCATGTACTGTAATTGCAGCATTGTTTGAGAAGCAGGTACTGCACACAATTTTACTGTCCAATACAATGTAATATAATAACCAGTACAGACACAGAGAAAGCAATTTGTTCCATATGTAAAAATTGCACCCTGCTTCCATTTTTAAAGCAAAAGTGAAATACAGATAATTTGTTCATTCACACGATGAACAATGAGCAAAAATGCTAAGGTAATGTTGATTTTTAGATTCTCCCTGATCGTTTTACAGTGTTTAGTGTTCAGTAGTAGGATGGTGCTGGTAATATACAGTCAGTGGCCACTTTATTAGGTATGCCTGTACACCTGCTCACTAATGCAAATATCTAATAATTTAGCAGCGAGTCAATGCATAAAAGCATGTAGATGTGGTCAAAAATTGATGTTCAGACCAAACATCAGAATGGGGAAGAAATGGGAAAGTCCCTAACCATGGACGTTTTACTCTCCTCCCATCCGGTAGGTGCTACAGAAGCCTCCGCTCCCGCACCAGCAGGCACAGGAAGAGCTTCTTCCCTGAGGCTGTGACCCTGCTGAACCTCACATCACAGCGTTAAGCAGTACTGCACCCATATTGTGCTGTCTCAGTACTTTTATATTTGTGTGCTGTAGCACTTACTTTTTATTCACAGTTATTTTGTAAATAACACTACACCAGCTAAAACCACCCAAAAGACTGAATCTTTAGAACTGTGAAGTTAGTTATGAACTATTATTGTGAAAGAATGTTTATCTGGAATGTAGGTTATGAAAGGGAAATTGAATGTTCTGTACATTTACAGTTTATGTTGCATTAATCTAAAATGGGAGGAGGTGTAACGTATGGATCTATTTCTTTCAGAGCAATGACACCTCCCCCCTTAGCATTACCTGTTGATCGGTTGTCTACACATGAGCTTTGTTCTCTCTCCCACACTGCAATGAGAATACACCAGTTAAAACCAACTCCCACATGCATGCTTGTATTTAATTGATATGTAGTTGTGCACAGACACAACACAAATAACCATGTGTTATAACAGTAGTGCGTAGAAGAGCATCTCTGAATGCACAACTCGCTAAACCTTGAATTGGACGGTCTACAGCAGCAGGAAACATAAACATACATTCAATGGCCACTTTATTAGGTGCAGGAGGTTTTGTGGTCAACTCACAAAACTTCGAGACACACATCTTCCGAGGGAATATCACTGCAATCTACAGCTTGTAATTTCCCTTTGAGAAACATACTTTTCAGCCATCTAAACGAACGAGAGATTTTACAATCTGCTAAAGGGCTCTTGGTGAACTTGACGCTCAGGAATGCAGGTACAGCACCCTGAAGATGGACTGGACCATGTTCAAGCACTCATCAGAGGACCTGAATGAACACGCCTCATTGGTCATGACTTTATAAAGACAGCCGTGGATGAGTGTATCCCCACAAAATCACTCTGAGCCTTCCCCAGTCAGACACCCTGGACAAACCAGGAGACCCGCAATCTGCCGAGGGCTTGGTTACTGGTGTTCAGGAATGGTGACCCAGGAAAGTACAATAAGTGCAGGTATGGCCTCCAGAAAGCCACTTCATATACAAAAGTGGCAATTTCAGAACAGACTTGGATCAACAGCTGTAGCAGGGGTTGAGTGCCATCACCTCCTACAAAGCAAAACCAAGCAACATAAATGATAACAAGGTTTCTCTCCCAGATGAGCTCAATACCTTTTAAGCTCAGATTGACAGAATATGTAGGCATCTTCACGAACTCTCACAGACCCCAATAACCCTGTGATTTCAGTCTCTGAAGCCAATGTGAGAGCATCCTTCAGGAAGGTAAACCCAGAAAAACTTTTGGCCCAAACGGTGTACCTAGCCAAGTACTGAAATCTGTGCTAATCAACCAGCTGAAACGTTCACTGAGATCTTCAACTCTCGCTTTGGCAGTCTGATGCATCCACCTGCTTCAGACAGGCTTCAATCATACTGGTGCCTATGAAGAACATGGTACCCTGCCCCAATGACTATCATCCAGTAGCATTTACATCCACTGTGATTAAGTACTTTGAGAGGCTGATCGTGAAGCTTATCAACTCCTGCCTGGGGAGTGACTTATGATGATGAAGATGATGATGATGATGGCTGGTTCTTCCGCAGCAGTCTCGGCAAAGCATCTATTATGCCCTTCAGCATGAAATTCCTGTAATAGGTTGAAAGTCATGTTAGACTAGAAGCACTGTCTAACATTGCATCCTGAATAGGTTATACTGTTTTGGATCTAAATTGGTTTACAGTGACTTATGATCTATTAACAGAAAAAAAGGCCTACCAAGAAAAATTTATGGAGCTTCTTGATTGCAACCATGTGCATCTTTTTTCAATTTTTGAAAAGATTTGTATGCTGTTTTGTAATGATTGTAATGAAAATTATAGGCTTCTCTTTCACAGGAATGGAACCCATTGTCTGTATTGATGATCAAGTACTGCTGACAATCTTTGTCAATGTTCAGTCATTTGTAAGCATGGGAGAGGTACAATTTTGTGGAGACCTATAATTGTGCTAACTTTGGATGCTAATCTTACAAAGTGTGTACCAGATATAGTTGTGCCTTTGTAATCTCTTTACCATGACATTATTATAGCCACCATTGGTGTTAACCATTCAATATTTTCCAACTCTCAACTTGGCTGCTATATAGGATTAGTCTGTACATGTAGTAAACCAGCTTTGTATCTAGTCTTATGCAAATATGTGCATTGTATCTGCTAGTGCCTTTGAATAAATCGAAATACTGTATATTTTCAAAAATATATCAAGCTTCCACTTTAAAGCTCAATGCTATTTTTCCAGTCTAGTTTCAGTTCCAGCCATTCATTCCCCATTAAAGTTGATCTATTTTCACAATTTGCTATTCTTGTCGTTAGCTGTACTTGCCTGTTGCACAGCACCATACACCCCATTTGCACAAATATCTATGAGTAGAACCACACTAGAACAGCTTTTCATTTTGATGGGGCTTTCTGGTATCTGGGTGAACCTGTCAAAGTAAATGTTTTGACTTACTACCAAAAAGCCTGTGGCAGCATCAATTTTCATGTCATTGCATTGGTTGCCAGTCAACAAGTTTTCTCTAAAATCTGTTAGAATTACTGCTTGCGACATTGATATTCAGACCCTTCTCCTGGTCTGAAGTAAATACCGTTGAGGAACTTCCTTATACTGCAGTTACTTAGAATTGTCACTGAGATTTGTTTTGTTGCTGTTCTTAAGCTTGGTTGTGCAGGCTGACGAGTACTAAATCTTTCTTTTAGCAACTGAATGTGAATAATGATGTGTGACATTTTAACAATTAGCCGGTCTTCACAACATATACTGCAACCAGTACTGAGGTCTTTGACTTTGCTACAGCAATTGTGGACTGCACTGCGTCATCTTCTTGTGGAGGACGACATTCTCTCGGCCTTTCTAGCTCTGGCCATTGGCACGACAATTTTATCTGTGCTTGAATGTCAGATTTTGCATACTCAACAGCTTACATTGAATTTGTTTATCCATGCATGCGAATCTACCAGTCCACATGCAAATCTATCTCATAAGGTACCAAAATTATAATGAAAGGGGAAGTTCTATAATGAACCAATAACTCACTTGTCTCATCTCATTCTGCTTCAGGTTCTTTATCCCAAAAGTATAACCTTCACCTACTTGTGACACCTCTGGGAAAAAATGTGAGCTAGTTGCTGAACAAAATATTTAAATATGACAACTTTCACCTCACATTGGTGAGAAGATTATCAGTGTATCATATTACTTTGGAGGTCTCAGGATGTCTTCTCCTTCAGCCTCTGAGATATTATTTGCTTTAAAGAACATGTTCATACATTTGATATATGATAAATTTAGTTGTACATGCTTACACTCCAAATATAAACAATCAGAGTCACCATAATTGTCCAACTTTAATTCATCATTGGCATAGCTAAATCAGTGAGTTCAAAGATAAGTCAAAATTTAAAGTAAATTTATTATCAAAGTACATATCTGTCACCATATACAACCCTGAGATTTATTTTCCTGTGGGCATACTCAATAAATCCATAATAGAAAAATAACCATGATAGAATCAATGAAAGACTGCACTAAATTGGCCGCTCAACCAGTGTGCAATATACAACAGACAGTACAACTTTTTTAAAGGAATATTAATAATAAACAAATAAACAATAATTATCAAGAACATTTGATGAACAGTCCTTGAAAGTGAGTTTATTGGTTGTGGGGACATTTCGGTGATGAGGCAAGTGAAATTAAGTGAAGTTATCCCTTTTGTTCAATGGTTGAGAGACCTGAACCTGGTGGTGTGAGTCCTGAGGCTTCGGTACTTTCTTCCTGATGGCAGCTGTGAAAAGAGAGCATGTCCTGGGTAGTGGGGGTCTCTGATGATAGAGAGCATGACCTGGGTGGTAGGGGTTCCTGATATGAGCTGCACAGCCTGTTACGATTGAGGCTAATGCTACGAGAAGACTGTTAAGTAAATAATGGCTACATGGTCTTTGAAAACTACTTGATAAATGGATGGTTAACAAATTGAGGTTGAGGCCAATGAAATGAAGGGTTCAGAAGTAACTTGAAAGGCAGAAAAGTGGAGTGGTAAGTGATTGTTTTCGGAATGAAGAATGGTAAGTAATGGTGTTCCCTGAGGTCAGTGGGACCATGCTTTTTTGATATATATTAGTGACTTAAAGATGACTGCACAAGGAAAAAATGATGAGACAAAGCTTAGAAATGTGTTACTTAGCAAGAAGGATAAAAATAGATTCTAAGAAGACAGAGGTAGATTGGCAGCATGGGCAGTCAAGTGCAGATAAAACTTAATACAGAGACATGAGAAGTTTTACAGCTTGACAGGTAGATTAAGAGGATGATGTGGATCAAATGGCAAAGTTCTAAAAGATTTGTGGGAACAGAGGGATTGCATTGCACATGTGCGTTAAACCTTTTGGCAGTGTGTGAAGATTGTAGAAAAGGTCTGGAAAAATTGGAGGGGTTTCAGCTCCAACATGAGCCTGGAGAGGTGATGGTTTATCTTGTGAATCAAAGAAGGGTAAGAGAGGAATTGACAATAGTATACAGATCATGACTGGTTTATTTAATATAAATTGAAGGGCACTACTGGCACTACTAGGCAAATTAAAGCTGTGAGGTGAATATTTAGAATTGTAGGGAAAAGGTCTGAAGGGAGATGAGGAAAATCTATTCTTTACAGAGAAAGCAGAAGGAGATTGGCACTCATTAAACTGTTCTACTGGGAACCCGTAAAGTTTGAATAGGCCAAGTGGTCTCCTTCAGTGTCTTATACTATAAGATCATTAGACCATAAGGAATAGAAGCAGAATTAGGCCATTTGGCCCATTGAGTCTGCTCCACCATTTCATCATGGCTGATCCAATTTTCCTCTCAGCCCCAATCTCCTCCTTTCTCCCGGTATCCCTTCATGCCCTGACCAATCAAGAATCTATCAACCTCTGCCTAAAATATATGGGAAGACTGGGCCTTCACGGCTGCCTGTGGCAAAGAATTCCACAGATTCACCACCCTCTGGCTAACTCCATTCTAAAAGGACACCCCTCTTGTCTGGGACTGTGTCCTCTGCTCTTAGACTCTCCCACCATAGAAACATCCTCTCCACATCCACTCTATCAAGGCCTTTCACCATTCGATAGGTTTTGATGAGGTTACCCCTCATTCTTCTGAATTCAAGTGAATACAGGCTCAGAGCCATCAGATGCTCTTCACATGACAAGCCATTCAATCCTGGAATCATTGTTGTGAAACTCCCTTGAACCCTCTTCAGTTTCAGCGCTTCCTTTCTGAGATAAGGGGCCCAAACTTGTTCACAGTACTCCAAGTGAGGCCTCACCAGTGCTTTATAAAATCTCAACATTACATCTTTGCTTTTATATTCTAGTCCTCTTGAAAGGAATGCTAACATCACATTTACCTTCCTCACCAAGACTCAGCCTGCAAATTAACCTTTAGGGAATCCTGCACGAGGACTCCCAAGTCCCTCTGTATCTCTGTTTTATGTATTTTCTCTCCAATTAGAAAACAGTTAACCCTTTCATTTCTTCTACCAAAGTGCATGATCATACTCTTCCCAGCACTCTATTCCATCTGCCATTTCTTTGGCCATTCTCCTAATCTGTCTGTCCTTCTGTAGCCTCTGTACTTCTTCAAAACTACCTGCCCCTCCATGTATCTTCATATTGTCTGCAAACCCTGCAACAAAGCCATCAATTCCATCATCTGTCATTGACATATAACGTAAAAAGAATTGGTCCCAACAAACTAGTCACTGGCAACCAGTCAGGAAAGGCTCCCTTCATTCCCACTCTTTGCCTCCTGCCAATCAGCCACTGCTTTATCCATGCTAGAATCTTTCCTGTAATACCATGGGCTCGTGTGTAGCACCTTGTCAAAGAACTGAAAATTGAAGTACACAACATCAACTGATTCTCCCTTGTCTATCCTGCTTAGTACTTATTTTAAAAATTCCAACAGATTTGTCAGGCAAGATTTTCCTTTGAGGAAACCACGCTGACTATGGTTTATTTTATCATATGGCTCCAAGTACCCTGAGAATTCATCCTTAATAACTTCAACATCTTCCTGAGGTCAGACTAACTGGCTTATTGTTTCCTTTCTTCTGTCTTCTTGAAGAGTGGAGTCACATTTGCAATTTTTCAGTCTTCTGGAACCATTCCAGAATCTAGTGATTCTTGAAAGATCATTATTATTGCCTCCATGATCTCTTCAGCTACCTCTTTCAGAACTCTGGGGTGTACAATATCTGATCCAGGTGACTTATCTACCTTCAGACCTTTCATTTTCCCAAGAACCTTCTCTCTAGTTATGGTAACTTCACACATTTCATGCCCCCTGACACCTGGAACTTCCAAAAATACTGCTAGTGTCTTCCACAGTGAAGAACGATGCAAACTACTTCTTCCGTTCATCCGCTATTTCATTGTACTTCATTACTACCTCTCTAGCATCGTTTTCTAGCAGTCCGATATCCACTCTCACCTCTCTTTTACACTTTATGTATCTAAAGAAACTTCTGGTATCCTCTTTAATATTATTGACTAGCTTACTTTTGTATTCCATCTTTACCTTCTTAATGACTTTCTAGTTGCCTTCTGTTGGTTTTTAAAATCCTCCCAATCCTCTAACTTCCCACTAATCTTTTTCTCTCTTTGGGTTTTATGTTGACTTTGGTCTCTCTTGTTATCCATGGTTGTGTCATCTTTCCTTTAGAATACTTTTTCCTCTTTGGGATGTATATATCCTGTGCCTTCCAAACTGCTTTCAGAAATTCCAGCTGTTGCTGCTCTGCCATCATACCTGCCAGTGTTCTTTTCCAATCAGTTCTGACCAATTCCTCTTTCATGCCTCTGTAATTCCCTTTACTCCACCGTAATACTGATACAACTGACTTTAGCTTCTCCTTCTCAAACATCAGGGCGGCTTCAATCATATTATGATCATTTTCCCTTAAGGGTTCTTTTACCTTAAGCTCTCTTATCATTTCTGTGAATTCATATGCATATTTTAATTTACTAGAAACCCAATTGATGGTACAGTATTTTAGTAAATGTACAGATTATGAGAATGGATAGTAAGCTGGGTATTCTCTACAGAATTTGAATTAGAGTGTAGTCCCTTACTTACAAAGGAGTACTGGTTGAATGAAATTTAAAGATGATTCATATTTCATAGCAGTGTGTAGAAATCTAAAGTGAATATAGCAGCATAGTGGTTAAGAAAAGAAAGTTGCTCACTGTTGTAATACTTATTGTTTTTTAATAAATATGTTCTCCGCATACGAAGTCTCGGTGTCCTTGTATTGATAAGTATAGAAGGATAGAGGTTTGCCCTCACATAAGTGCTGAAGTGTGTAATGCATCCACTTCTAAAGTTCTGAAGTTCACTTAAGATGTGTTTCAGAGAATTTAAAAAATATTAGCCAGCCTTTTTCTTATATAGACAATTCACAGATCAAATCTTCAAAGACAAAATACTGGGGATGTTGGAAATCTGAACTGCAGGTGGAAAATATTCCAAATATTGGTAGTGTTTGTGGAGTGTTAACCTTTCAGTGAGTGATCCTTCATCAGAAATGGCAAGAGGTGGAGATTTAAATACAGAGAAAGGAAGGAAAAAGAGAAGGAAAAGGTCCCTGATAATGCAAAAGGGATTAAATGACAAAGATGGTGATAGTGAAAATTAACGGAAATCAAGATCAAGTGCAATTGCAAATAACTACCTGAAAATACTGGAGTGATGAACTAAAATTCCAGAAACTTTGATTACTTGGAATTGATTAACTCCTTATTGAATCTAGGAGGCTCTAATATGTCCAGTCAGAAGGTGAGGTGTTATCCTCAAACTACCTTCAGCTTTATTAGGAGAAGTGTTAGAATCCAAAGACCAAGAGGTGAGAATATGAACGGGACAGAGAGGCAAGGTGACAGGCAACTGGAAACTCAGTGCCTAGCTTTCAGTCTGAACAGGGGTGCTCTGCAAATCCCTAACTGAATCTGCATTTAGCTTATGGATGAGATCATTTATTGAGTAAAAAATGCTATCTGCTAAACTTCAGAAGGGGGTAAAAGGAAATATATTCTTTCATGAGAAATGGAGATTAAAGAGAGAACCAGTGTCCCAATAGATTTGATGGATGGGTGGGTGTTTGTAAGTGCCAAAGATTAGTCTGCTGGTGACAGTACATTGAAAGTATCAGAAATTACTAAGGATAATAGTTGAATGAGGTAAAAAAAGTGAAAGAACAACAGGAAATTTCTCCTGGTTCTGGGGATGGAGAAGGTGAGACCAGAAGCATATATAATGAAATGAATCAACCTCATCAAATTTTCTATTGTTGTTGCCGCTGAACATTGTGGGCATGCTATGTTGGCGCCAGAATGAGTGGCATCACGTGCAGGCTGCCCCCGGCACATCCTTGGGTGTATTGATTTTTAACGCAAATGGCACATTTCGCTGTATGGTTTGATGTATCTGTGATAAATAAATCTGAAATAACGAGTAGGTAATAGAATAACCTCCTCTGTACTGTCTATTAAGTAGTTGTCCTCGATCATCTTCATTCCATTGTGAAAACCAGACATCACCTTTGTACTGTATCATCTACTAAAATCACTTTTGTTATCCTTGCTGGATAGGTATCCTGCTGGGGATGAAGATGCTGCCTGATATCTGCTGGATCCTGTGTTATGTCGGCCCAGTTAACAGCTGATCAACTATATGTCATTTGCTCTATACAGCAAGAACACTGTGGTTACTAATTTGCTTAAATTTATAACTAACTAGCTAAAGAATCATTCTAAAAAAGTGATATTGAAAACAATAAATCAAAAATGATACTTAAGAGGTTTAGTGTCTCTAACTGACTACTGTTCAAAACAGGGGCACAAATGCCTAATTGTTTACCATTTTATCATTCTGACAAAGGCTCTCAAATCTAGAACATTAACTCTGTTTCACTTTCCTCAGATGTCATCTGACCTGCTGAATGTTTCCAGTGTTTTCTGCTATTCTAGGTTTCCAGCATTTACCATTTTTGGTGTGCTAAACAGGTAGTGTGTGTAATGCTGGGGCCCAAACAGGTGAGATCCAAACCTGCAAAAAATTAGGTAATTTGAGAGAAAAAAAATCTAGTACCAAAACCACCAGGGTAGCTTTTACCCAGCATACAGCAATAAAACATTTCCAGTGTGATTGCCAGTGTCAGTTACTTGCTAAGCTTGTAGTTGCTATGTCATTGCCGTGAACGACTACAGGCAAGTGAGTCGGATCTTAAAAAACTCTCACCATGGGAGTCACAAAACAAAAGCATAACTTGCTGCCATGGAGATGAGAGAAAATGGAAAGAGAGGATGAGAGAAAATGAAACTTGGTTTTCTCCTATGTTGGGAAACCACACCCTCACCCAACCTTTAAAATGATCGCATTTAGTACAAATCTAGCATGCAACATACAGGTATATGCAATTTTTAGGCAATAGGGTATTTCATTACCAAGTAGGCACTGGTTAGCTGGTTAGTTGGTTGGCATCCATCAGTCCCGAAGGACAATGGGTGATGATTATCACTATCACAAGCCTGGGTGGAAGGTATGGAGATCATGAGATGCCTTCTGGGCCACAGGAAAGCTTATGAAGCAATACCATAAGACCAAACGACAGAGGAGCAGAATTAGGCCATCTGTCCCATCGAGTCTGCTCCACCATTCAATCATGGCTGATCCATTTTTTTTATCTCCCCCTGAACCCCAGTTCTTCGTCATCTCCCTATAACCTTTGATGCCATAACCAATCAAGAACCTATCAATCTCTGCCTTAAATACACCCAGTGACTTGGCCTCCACAGCTGCATGTGGCAATAAATTCCACAAGTTCACCACCCTTTGGCTAAAGAAATTTCTCTGCATCTCTGTTTTGAAAGGGCACCCCTCTATCCTGAGGCTGTGCCCTCTTGTACTAGACTCTGCCACCATTGAAAAACATCCTTTCTACATTTTCTCTGACTAGGCCTTTCAACATTTGAAATGTTTCAATGAGATGCCCCCTCATCCTTCTGAATTCCAGGGAGTACAGTCCCAGAGCCACCAAACATTCCTTGTATGATAACCCTTTCGTTCCTGGAATCATCTGTGTGAACCTCCTCTGGACCTCTCCAATGCCAGCACATCTCTTCAAAGATGAGGAGCCAAAAAACTGTTCACAATACTCAAGGTGAGGCCTCTCCAGTGCCTTATAAAGCCACATCCTTGCTCTTGTATTCAAGACCTCTTGAAACGAATACTAACATGACATTTGCCTTCCTCACCACTGACTTGACTTGCAAGTTAACCTTCAGGGTGTTCTGCACAAGGACTCCGAAGTACCTTTGTATCTCAGGTTTTTGGATTTTCTCCACATTTAGAAAATAGTCTGCACATTTATTTCTACTACCAAAGTGCATGACCATGCATTTTCCAGCATTGTATGTCATTTGCCACGTTCTTGTCCATTCTCCTAATCTGGGTCCTTCTGCAGCCTACCTGCCCCTCCACCAATCTTCGTATCATCTGCAAACTTGGCAACAAAGCCAACTATTCCATCATCTAAAGCTACGTCCACACTAGACTGGAAAATTTTGAAAACGCCAGTTTCGTGTAAAAACGATAGGCGTCCACACCAGGCATTTTTGAAAATACCTCCATCCACATTAAAACGGGCACTTGGGTGAATCTCCTCCTACTGGGCATGAGCAGGACACATCTACAGAAAACAAGCGAAGAGGAAATGGTATACTTGGTGCGCATTTGTCCAGTTACAGACTAAAAAAACTTAAAAGGAAATTGCCAAACGACGGACAGCAGTTGGCTCTCGCGCAGGAGGACTTAAAACTAAAAAAAAAATACTGGAGCGTACGGAAGCAAACGACAGGGGGATCACAGACAGTATGACCCGGCTGACGACGAACATTAAAAAACTGACTAACTCTATTGCAGAGGGATTTGTAATGATGAGGAATATGATGGCTCCCCCCCCGTACTTTTCACCACCACAATACCAGCATCACAGCCACTACAATAGCTACACATACGGACACACGGACCCCTGGGTGGTCCCACTCCCACAGAGGGGTCACCCTGGAAACATTTCCTACAGCCATAGTCTCTTCACCGATGAAAGGGACGACAGGTTTTTTAAAACCTCCGGTAGCCCTGTACACACTACAATGCCCAACCGACGCTTTCAGATTTAAACACTCTGGAGATCGTTTTAGAAGAGCTCTGTTCTTCAGGAGGAAAACGCCATTTCAGTGTGGACGGAGGGCCAAAACAAAGGAAGAAAGCTTCGGTTACAGATTTATCTGGTCTAGTGTGGACGTAGCCTAAATCATTTATATATAGCATAAAAAGAAGCGGTCCCAACAACGCCCCCTACAGAACACCACTAGTCACTGGCAGTCAACCAGAAAAAGGATCCTTTTATTCCCATTCACTGCCTCCTACCAATCAGCCAATGCACTGACCATGTTAGTAACTTTCCTGTAATACCATGGTCTCTTAACATGGTAAGCAGCCTCGTGTGGCACCTAGTCAAAGGCCTTCTGAAAGTCCAAATATACAACATCGACTACATACCCTTTATCTATCCTACTTGTAATCTCCTCAAAGAATTCCACCAGGTTCGTCAGGCAGGATTTTCCCTGAAGGAAACCACGTTGACTTTATACTATCTTGTCCTGTGTCACCAAGTACTCCATCACCTCATCCTTAACAATTGACTAACATCTTCCCAACCACTGAGGTCAGGCTAACTGGTCTATAATTTCTTTTATGCTGCCTTCCTCCTTTCTTAAAGAGTGGAGTGACATTTGTAAAGTTCCAGCCCTCTGGCACCATGCCAGAGTCCAATGATTTTTGAAAGATAATTTCTAATGCCACCACAATCTTTAATGCTACCTCTTTCAGAACCCTAGGGTGCAGTTCATCTGGTCCAGGTGACTTATGTACCTTTAGGTCTCTCAGCTTTTTGAGCACCTTCTCTCTTGTAATAGTAACTGCACCCACTTTTCTTCCTTCACCCACTACAACATCAGGCATACTGCTAGTGTCTTGCACAGTGAAGACTGACGCAAAATACTCATTTAGTTCATCAGCCATCTCCTTGTCCCCCATTATTATTTCTCCTGCCTCATTTTCTAGCCTATATCCACTCTCATTGCTCTTTTATTTTTAACATACTTGAAAATACTTTTACTATCCACTTTAATATTATTTGCTAGCTTGCTTTCATATTTCATCTTTTCCCTTCTAATGATTTTTTTAGTTGCTCTCTGTAGATTTTTAAAAACTTCTCAATCCTCTATCTTCCCACTGATTTTTGCTTTGTTGTATGCCCTTTCTTTTGTTTTTACATTAACTTTGACTTCCCTTGTCAGCCATGGTTCTACTACTTTACCATTTGAGTATGTCTTCATTTTTGGAATACACATGTCCTGCACCTTCCTCATGTTTCCCAGAAACACACACCATTGCTGCTCTGCTGACATCCCCGCCAGCAGCTCCTTCCGATTTACTTTGGTTAACTCCTCGCTCATATTACTCCCTTACTCCACACACACGCGCATACTAGACACATCACAACGACCATTTTGACTACACATTGAGTATACTACAGATTCAATTTTTTTGTTCAGATATTTAAACTGATTTAATAAAATAGCCATAATCTAACAATATTAACTTTTCTGTTAACAGAGGATAAATGTTAATATCAGAGACCTAAGTGCACAAATATTAAATGGATATCATACATTCTCTCCTATTTTCATGGTAGATTTACCAAAAATATTTGTTCTCAGAAAACATGCAACGTTATAAACATCAATGTGGGAACAAAAATAAAAAAGCTGTCAAAATAACCTAAGGAGGAGCTTTAAACTCATCTGTTTTTTGTGCAATCTGATTAAGGGCTAGTTCATATCATTATTCTGCTCACAACTGGTCTTTCAGTGTTAGTTTCTCTACTGAATATCATTCCAGTACAATATCTGACATGAAAGTATTTGGATAGTTAAGAAAAAATAAGGATACCTCAAGATGAGTTAACCAAGAAAATACATACGCAGAAATAATGTATTGCAAGCACTTATTTGCCCTTTACATGTTATAGATTATCTTGACTGAGTAGATGCCTCCATTTTCTGCATCTTGACTTATCACTATACCGACTTCAGATATTACCCAAAAGTCACAATTAATTGTTCCACTCTCCTTTCCTGTCATGTTCCTTCTTCTTTAGCCCGTTACTTTTCCACCTATCATCTCCCACCTATCACCTCACACAAAATGCTAGTGGAACGCAGCAGGCCAGGCAGCATCCATAGGAAGAAACACAGTTGACGTTTCAGGCTGAGACCCTTCGTCAGGACTAACTGAAAGAAGAGCAAGTAAGAGATTTGAAAGTGGGAGGGGGAGGGGGAGATCCGAAATGATAGGAGATGACAGGAGGGGGAGGGATAGAGCTAGGAGCTGGAAAGTTGATTGGCAAAAGGGATACGAGGCTGGAGAAGGGAGAGGATCATGGGACGGGAGGCCAAGGGAGAAAGAAAGGGGGAGGGGAGCGCCAGAAGAAGATGGAGAGCAGGCAAGGAGTAATTGTGAGAGGGACAGAGAAACAAAGAAAAGGGGGGGGGGGGAATAAATAAATAATAAATAATAAACAAACAAACAAACAAATAAATAAATAAGGGATGGGGTGAGAATGGAAGGAGGGGCATTAACAGAAGTTAGAGAAGTCAATGTTCATGCCATCAGGTTGGAGACTACCCAGACAGAATGTAAGGTGTTGTTCCTCCAACCTCAGTGTGGCTTCATCTTGACAGTAGAGGAGGCCGTGGATAGACATATCAGAATGGGAATGAGACATGGAATTAAAATGTGTGGCCACCTATCACCTGTCAGCTTTTTCTCCTCCCCCCCCCCACCCACATTCTTGTTTATTTATTGAGATACATCACTGAACTGGCCCGTTGAGCCACACTACCCAACAACCCCTGATTTAATCCTAACCCAATCTTGGGACAATGTACAATGACCAATTAGTCTACCAACCAGTATGTCTTTGGACTGTGGGAGGAAACTGCAGCACACGGAGCAAACCCACACAGTCATGGGGAGAACGTAGCAACTCCAGACAGACAGACAGTGGGAATTGAACCTGGTATTGTAAAGCATTGTGCCAACCACTACACTACCATGCTGCCTGGTTTTCTCCCCCTTCCTTTCTAGTCCTGATGAAAGGCCTTGGCTTGAAGCGTTCACTTTATTCCTCTGCATCAATGCTGCCTGACCTGCTGAGATCCTCCAGCATTTTGTATTTGCTAATTGTTCCAAATATATTTTTATATTAAAATATAAAACATATTTATATTTTATATTTTCTATAAGATTTCCTTAACTAGAGTTAATAAGGTGTTTTATAATCAATAATAAAATTTCTTCCATGGTTTTAAACATTTACCAAAGTTCGGCCTGTTTTAAAACAGTGCAATTGTGCCACAAGAGGGCCTCAGCTCAATTTAATTTTACTGTTTAGAATCACAGAAGAGCAGACAAAGCCTAGTCTCAAAAACTCACCATATAGGTTTAGTTTATGTGAACTTTGGCCTCCTTTGGTAAAATTGCTCAAAGAAACAAAATAGTTTCTTATGTTAGCAATATCCGAAACCTACAGCTTGCTGGCTGACATCAGTATAAAGCAGCAGAATTAAGTTATAGTGTCAAACTTATGTCATTTGTAACAGGGCACTTGGAAGTTAGTATGTTTCCCGCATCTAGGAATTGATTCATACTGAGCACCGCATCATATGAAGCCAAAATGAGTAGCATCACATAAGTAGAAATGTCAACATTTGCTACTTCCCAGTCACATTTGGTAACTCCAAATTGGTGTTCTACATTATATCAATGCCATCCTTCCACACAAGGGGTGGCATGATAGTGTAGTGGTTAGCACAGTGCCTTACCATATAGGAGACCCAGGTTCAATTTCCGGAGCTGACTGTAAGGAGTTTGTACATTCTCCCCATGAGCACATGGGTTTCCTCTCACACTCCAAAGACATATCCTTATGGTACCTTAATTGTAAGCTTGGGAGATTACTGGGCAGCATGGTCTTGAAGAGTCAGAAGGCCTATTGCACACTATATCTCAATCAACAAGTAAGTAAGTAAATAATGTGATAGGGGGTCAAAGGACATGAGATTTGTACAGAACAGTGGCCCTGAGGTAAATGATGTAAATGAACGGTGCTGCAGCTGTGATGGGCTGAGAAGCCTATTTCTGTGTTTCTTAAGTTTCTGAATACTCTCCACTTGGTTCAACGCTTTGAACAACAGCCGGAACGCTTGACCCTGTCCAGCACATTGCATCTCACCCTCTCTATCACATAAAACCTTCACTGAATCCTTCGTGAACCAGATACAAAAAGCACTGCATCTACACATCCAAGTTACCCTTCCCGACAACACAAAGGGAGTACCTTCACCAGGGAAGCTGCAATGGTTTAGGTAAGTAGCTCACCACCTCCAATGGACACTTTGACATGGGCTATAGACACTGGCTGAACAGCAAATCCCATTATCCATAAACAAATTGTTTTACATGTACAGAGCACAGATGGAAGCTTTCTCAGTAATTCAAGGGTTTTATTTGAAATTGAAATGAAAGCAGGAAGAGGGAGAGTTGGCAGTGGCTGAGAGGGAAATTGTCAGCACAGTAAAACTGCAAGATTTTGCTCTGAAGTCTTGGATATATTTCATAGATCCTAGTGGATGATAAGATCTTGGGTCACTGATGTGAACCTGTGATTGAATTTAATGTTTAATGCTTTTGGCTAGAAAGGACAAAAGCTGATCAGAATCCAATTCCTTGAAAGCACAGTAAATAGATAATAGAGAGCAAATATGATAATCTCATAGTGACAGAACTACCCAGCTCTGCAAGCATAGGTCATTCCAACCTGAGCTCCATGACATTTTGCTCTGCTGTGTGATGAACTGAGCATGAGGCTGTGGGCCTACTCTGGCTGCTGTGAGCTTCCAAGGGCAAGGGTTATGTTAGTTCGGTTCACTGCTCTGCAACATATGCTCCGCTCTTCCCTGCACTCAGGCAGAGGTATGGGCCTACTTTGGCTGCTCCGGGCTTCATGTCCATGAGCTCTGTAACGTTTTGCTCCCATTGTGTGATGAACTGAGGCTGAGGCTCTGGGCCTACCCCAGCTGTCTTGTGCTTCGCGTCTGTGAGCTCCGCAACATTTTCCTCCATTGTGTGACGAACTAAGACTGACACTGTGGGCCTGCTCTGGACTTCGTCTGTGAGCTCTGCAACAGTTTGCTCCATTGTGTGATGAACTGAGGCTGAGGCTCTGGGCCTACTCCAGCTGCCCTGGGCTTCATGTCATTGGACTCACTTTCACTCTGAACACTGTTGCTTACTTTTATTATTTGCACAATTTGTGTTTATCCCCCTCTCTCTGTGCATTGGGTGTTTGTTTTTCTTTAATGGGTTGCGTGGGTTTCTTGTTTCATGGCTGTTTGTAAAGAGACATATCTTAAGGTTGTATAATTTATACATATCTGTGAAGAGGGAAATACAATTGAGTGAACAAATTCCAAAAACAGAGTATACCTCAAATGATTATGTTGAATTGAATTGAATTGACTTTATTACCTACATCCTTCGTATATGTGAGGAGTAAAAATCTTTGTTACATCTCCATCTAAATGTGCAATATGCAATTTATAGTGATTTAAAATAAATAGTATGTACAACAATATAACATAGAAATACAGTTGTGTCAGCATGAATTAATCAGTCTGATGGCCTAATGGAAGAAGCTGTCCTGGAGCCTGTTGGTCCTGGCTTTCATGCTGTGGTACTGTTTCCCGGATGGAAGTGGCTGGAACAGTTTGCGGTTGAAATGACTCGGGTCCCCAAAGATCCTCTTTACACACCTGTCACTGTAAATGGCCTGAATAGTGCGAAGTTAACATCTATAGATGCGCTGGGCTGTCTGCACCACTCTCTGCAGAGTCCTGCGATTCAGGGAAATATCAGTGTTTGTAGCAGTAGATTATTTGCTTCACACTCTGTGGTTTCAATCATTTGAAAACTCCTACAAAAGGTGAAAGTACTTGGTTGAGCAACTAGATTTGAAGCTCTGTTCTAATGATACAAAGCACACTGTTACAAAAGCCACATATCACATGGTTAAGAGGTTACACAAGCAAAGAAAACTATTATTTTGAACCTAATATATCAATAACTCCAACTGTTTACTATTTCAGCAATATTAATTCCATGGGATGATAACAAGCTTCAACTTGGACTTGGAAGAATACTTTGATAAATATTATTAAAAGCCAAGTTGGAATTGAGAGAACCACATTACAACTAAAATTTTTAAAAAGGAGATTATTGAAGTGAATAATTTAGTCAGACTTTAATTATTTTGTATGAATTATCTACATCCCCACTCTAAGACAAACACACATTGAAACTTTTGAGTATCTAAACTAGTCTGACCCATCTCTGCTCTTCAGAAACAATGCATTCAGAAATACTGTTCAATTCACAAGTTTGCTTTTACTGGTGTTGAAGAATACTATTTGAAGTAATTACGAAATCTCCAAAGTTTCCAGTTGGTATTTCTCACTCTAATGACCTACTATCAAGAAATAAATTAAGATATCACATGCACACAAGAGTTTCTGAAGGTGCCGAAAATCCAGAGTAACACCCAAAATGCTGGAATAACTCAGCAGGCCAGGCAGCATCTATGGAATTTAATAAACAGTCGACGTTACAGGTCGAGGCCCTTCATCAAAACTGGTAAGGAAGTGGGGAAGAAGACAGAATATGAAGGTAGCGGAGGGATGGGGAAGAAAACAAGCTAGAAGGTGATAGGAGAAGCTGGGTGGGTGTGGAAGGGTGGAGGAAGTAAGAAGCTGGGAAAAAAGTAAAGGGCTAGAGAAGAAGGAATCTGATAGAAGAAGAGAGTGGACCATGGGAGAAAGGGAAGGAAGACAGGCACCAGGGGAAGGTGACAGGCAGTTGAGGAGAAAGGGAAGGGTGAGGGGAAAAATTACTGGAAGTTGGAGAAATCGAATTTCATGTCATTCAGTTGGAGGCGATCTAAATGAAAAATGAGGTGTTGCTCCTCCAACCTGGCCTCATTGTGTCAGCAGAGGAGGCCATAGACCACAATGTCAGAATGGGAATGGGGACTGGAATTAAAATGGCTGGCCACCAGGAGTTCTGTGGGTGGAGTGAAGGGCTGAACAACACAGTTCCCCAATCCATGTCGAGTCTCACTAAAGTAAAGGAGGCTGCATCGGGAACACCAGATACAGTAGATGAGCCCAACAGATTTGCAGGTGAAGTGTTGCTCCATCTGGAAGACTGTTTGTGGCCCTGATTAGTGGTGAGGGAAGAGGTGAATGGCAGGTGTAGCATATCTTTTGCTTGCAAGGATAAGTGCCAGGAGGGAGATTAGTGGGGAGAAACAAACAGACAAGGAATCACGGAGCGTGCAATCCCTGCAGAAAGCAGAGAGTTGGTGAGGGGTTTGGGGGGAGGTCAAGATATGTTTGGTGGTGGGGTCCCACTGAATATGGCGGAGGCTGCGGAGACTGATGTGCTGGATGCAGAGGCTCATGGGATGGTAGATGAAGACAAGAAGTACTCTATCTCCGATAAGGCAGCAGGAAGACAGGGTGACAGAGATGAACAGGAAACAGGAGATATAGATGCAGACAGCATCAATGGTGGTATCACATTGATGTAATATAACAAGATGTAATATAAGATATCTCATACCTGATTGCTTTTAGTTGTGGTCTATTGTCTTTGATCCATCGCAACAATATAGGCAGCCCCCATGTTACAGCAAATGGAATTTATATTCACCAAATTCACAAACCATACCCACAAATCCGAGATGCCTAATGAAATTTGCTCCCAGAACTTGTGTGTCAATTTTTCTTTTACTTTCAGCCCAAATTTCTTGGTGCATGAGCAAATGGCATTCCATTGCATTTCAGAAAATTATGCCTGATCTGGTTTCCTGAGAACCCAATCCCCTTTTATTGCAGGGGTCACCTGTACTCCATTTCAAAACATGACATTGTAAAAATTTGTTTTAGCTACACATTTCTGAACAAGTGGAGATTCTGAATTTTCATGAGGGAAGATGCACTGAGGCTCTCAGTCTTCTTTACAAGCAGAGATAGGTGAGAGGATCAAAAAGTCGTTAGATTTGGACAGATTTGAGAGAAAAGCAGGAACTGGTAGAACAAAGCCTAAGTAAAGCTGGATCAACTCACACAAAATTTCCAAGGAACTCATTGGGTCAGGCAGCATCCGTGGTGGAGAATGTAAAGTTGTTGCGTTGGGTTGCAACCCTGTTTCCTGATGTGAGAGAGAGAGAGAGAGAGAGAGAGAGTAGGCCAAAGGTAGACAAGTAAAGTGCAAGTTCCAGATTGAAGTAGACCGTGAGATCATTTTTCAGTATTTGAGACGTCTCATAACTGCAAGATTGAAGTTGTACTTCAGCCTGGTGGTATTGAGATGGTAAAGAGTTAATTTTGTCCTGCCGACGTAAGAAATTAGCCATAAGCTACTGGTTTCCTTGTCTCACTTGCAGGATGTAGTAACCTAATTACACTTTGTTCTCAATTATCTAATTGCGCATATTGTTTGGGGTGTCTGAACTTTACACTTCTGTTTGAGGTGATGAAGTGGCTTTTGTCTCGGACTATCACTGTTGCTGGGCATGTGACTGGGCATGTGTAGCTAAAGAATTGTTTTCTGCACACCTGACAAAGACGGTATACAAACTCTGTATCTCTATGCTTCGGCACAGAGAACTCTGGCTGACTCTGTGAGAGTGCAGAAGGAGGATTCTCCCTCGTAGCTTGCTGCTAATAAAGGTGGAAAGGAAACAACTGTGGTACTTGTTTCATTACGTCGGGTTGATCACCGTTGACAGTATGTGTTCTCAAGCTTCTGTACCTTCTCTCTGGGAACGGCCTATCAGCGGCGTCAACAGAGATTTAGCAAGAGGGATTTCTCGCAGGTCGGCGGCATTTGTCCATTGTACGTGGCCTATCAGCAGCGTCAACAGAGCTCTACGAACGAAATAAAAGTACAGAAGGGACAAGCGGAGCAGCCATTGTTGGGAGTAGGCCAGTGGTGAAAGTGGAAGCGACAGGCTCTGGCTCAAACCAGGCTTCAGCTCAGAGAAGGCGTCGGCTCTGTGTAAAGCGTCTGTTAAGGTTTCCTTTTAGATTTTTTCCCCCTCTTACTGTGCCATTTAAATAGCTGTGGTGTGCTCTTTGTGCCGGATGTTGGAGAACTGGGAGACCCAGAGTCTACCAGAGAGCATCCGGCTGCAGTTCCTTGAGGACCCTGTTAGGGATCTGCAACAGCAGCTGGATGACCTTGGGCTTGTACGGGACCGCAGGGATATAATTGATCAAAGTTACAGGGAAGTAGTCAGCCCGAAGCTGCAGGAGGCGAGTAGCTGGGTGATTGTCAGGAGAAATGGAAATAGGCAGTTAGAGCAGAGCATCTCTGTGGCCATTCTCCTCAAAAAACAAGTATACCACTTTGGATATTTTTGTGGGGGATGACCTCCCGGGTGAATGCCACGGTGACCGGGTTACAGGCACCGAGCCTGGGTCCGTGGTGCAGATGGGAAAGAGAGAGAAGAATGGAGCGGTAGTGATAGGGACTTGGCAACACTCACAACACACTGGAGGAACTCAGCAGGTCGGGCAGCATCCGTGGAAATGATCAGTCAACGTTTCAGCAGGAGTATTTTGTGTTAGTGATAGGGACTCGATAGTGAGGGGAAAAGACAGGAGATTCTGTGGACATGAATGGGACACCTGGATGGTATGTTACCTCCCAGGTGCCAGGGTCAGGGAGGTCTCAGATCGTGTCCACAATATTTTGGAGGTGGGGGGGAACAGCCAGGTGTCTTGGTACATATTGGTACCAATGACTTAGGAAGGAAAAGCAATGAGGACCCGTAAAGAGAATTTAGAGAGCTAGGTAGAAAGCTGAGAAACAGGACCACCCGGAGCTGCCTGTGCCATGTGCCAGTTAGGGTAGAAACAGAATGATTTGGCAGATAAATGCGTGGCTGAGAAGCTGGTGCAGGGGGCAGGGCTTCAGGTTCTCGGATAGTTGGGATCTATTCTGGGGGAGGTATGACCTGTTCAAAAGTGACGGGTTGCAGCTGAACCTGAGGGGGACCAATATTCGTATGGGCCGGTTTGTTAGGGCTGTTGGGGAGGGTTTAAACTAATTTGGCAGGGGGGTGGGAACGAAAAAGAAAGGATTCAGGATAGGACAGATGGTAAAAAATAAAGATAGCTTGCAGTCAGATTGTCAGGAAAGGCAGGCAGGTGATGGGACTTAATTGCACCCAACAGGCTGAGTATTAAATCATTAGGGATGCAGAGTCAGAAAGCATAGCAAATACGGTACTCAAAGTGTTGTATCTAAATGCACGTAGTATAAGAAATAAGGTAGATGATCTTGTTGCAATATTACAGATTACCAGGTATGATGTTGTGGCCATCACTGAATCGTTGCTGAAGGATGGTTGTAGTTGGGAGCTGAACGTCCAAGGTTACGCGTTATATCAGAGGGATAGGAAGGTAGGCAGAGGGGCTGGTGTGGCTCTACTGGTAAAGAAGGGCATCAAATCAGTAGAAAGATGTGACATAGGTTTGGAAGATGTTGAATCCTTGTGGCTTCAGTTAAGAAACTACAAGGGTAAAAGGATATTGATGGCAGTCATATACAGGCCTCCCAGCAGTGGCTGGGAGGTGGACCACAGGTTACAACAGGAAATAGAAAAGGTGAGTCAAAAGGGCAATGTTACGGTAGTTATGGGAGATTTAACATGCAGGTCGATTGGGAAAATCAAATTGGTAATCGATCTCAAGAGAGTGAGTTTGTTGAATGCCTAAGAGATAACTTTTTAGAGCAGTTTGGCATTGAGCCTACTAGGGGATCAACTATATTGGATTGGGTGTTACGCAATGAACCAGAGGCAATTAGGGAGCTTAAGGTAAAAGAACACTTAGGAACCAGTGATCACAATATGATTATGTTCAACTTGAAATTTGATAGGGAGAAAGTAAAGTCTGACGTAGCAGTATTTCAGTGGAGTAACGGAAATTACAGTGGTGTGAGAGAGGAGTTGGCCAAAGTAAATAGGAAGGAGCTCCTGGCAGGGACATCAGCAGAGCAGCAATGGTGTGTGTTTCTGAGAAAAATGAGGAAGGTGTAGGACATGCGTATTCCAAAAATGAATAAATATTCAAATGGTAAAACAGTACAACCGTGGCTGACAAGGGAAGTCAAAGCTATTGTAAAAGCAAAAGAAAGGGCATATAACAAAGCAAAAATTCGTGGGAAGATAGAGGATCAGGAATTTTTAAAAACCTATAGAGAGCAACTAAAAATTCATTACAAAGGAAAAGATGAAATATGAAAGCAAGCTAGCAAATGATATCAAAGTGAAAGTAAAATTTTTTTCAAGTATGTTGAAAATAAAAGAGAAATGAGAGTGGATATAGGACTGCTAGAAAATGAGCCAGGAGAAATAATAACGGGGGACAAGGAGATGGCTGATGAACTAAATGAGTATTTTGTGTCAGCCTTCACTGTGGAAGACACTAGCAGTATGCCTGATGTTGTAGTGTGTGAAGGAAGAGAAGTGGGTGCAGTTACTATTACAAGAGAGAAGGTGCTCAAAAAGCTGAGAGACCTAAAGGTACATAAGTCACCTGGACCAGATGAACTGCACCCCAGGGTTCCAAAAAAGGTAGCGTTAGAGATCGTGATGGCATTAGAAATGATCTTTTAAAAATCATTGGACTCTGGCATAGTGCCAGAGGACTGGAAAATTGCAAATGTTACTCCATTCTTTAAGAAAGGAGGAAGGCAACAGAAAGGAAATTATAGACCAGTTAGCCTGATCTCAGTGGTTGGGAAGATGTTAGAGTCAATTGTTAAGGATGAGGTGATGGAGACTTGATGATACAGGACAAGATAGTACAAAGTCAGCATGGTTTCCTTCAGAGAAAAACCTGCCTGGCGAACCTGGTGGAATTCTTTGAGGGGATTACAAGTAGGATAGATAAAGGGAATACAGTGGGTGTTGCATATTTGGACTTTCAGAAGGTCTTTGACAAGGTGCCACACATGAGGCTGCTTACCAAGTTAAGAGCCCACGGTATTACAGAAAAGTTACTAACATGGTTAGAACATTGGCTGATTGGTAGGAGGTAGCAAGTGTGAATAAAAGGGTCCTTTTCTGGTTGACTGCCAGTGACTAGTGGTGTTCTGTAGGGGTTGGTGTTGGGACCACTTCTTCTTATGCTATCTATAAATGATTTAGATGATGGAATAGATGGCTTTGTTTCCAAGTTTGCAGATGACACAAAGATTGGTGGAAGGACAGTTAGTGCTGAGGAAACAGGTAAGATGCAGAAGGACTTAGACAGATTAGGAGAATGGGCAAGAAAGTGACAAATGAAATAAAATGTTGGAAAATGCATGGTCATGCACTTTGGTAGTTGAAATAAATGTGCGGACTATTTTCTAAACTGGGAGAAAATCCAAAAATCTGAGATACAAAAGTACTTCAGAGTCCTTGTACAGAACACACTAAAGGTTAACTTGCAAGTCAACTCAATGGTGAGGAAGGCAAATGTCATGTTAGCATTCATTTCAAGAGGTCTAGAATACAAGAGCAAGGATGTGATGCTGTGGCTTTATAAGGCACTGGAGAGGCCTCACCTTGAGTATTGTGAACAGTTTTGGGCTCCTCATCTTTGAAGAGATGTGCTGGCGTTGGAGAGGTCCAGAGGAGGTTCATAAGGATGATTCCAGGAATGGAAGGGTTATCATACAAGGAATGTTTGATGGTTCTGTGTCTGTACTTGCTGGAATTCAGAAGGATGAGGGGGGATCTCATTGAAACCTTCTGAATGTTGAAATTCCTAGACAGAGTAGATGTGGAAAGGATATTTCCCATGGTGGGAGAGTCTAGGACAAGAGGGCACAGCCTCAGGATAGAGGGGTGTCCTTTCAAAAGAGAGATGCAGAGGAATTTCTTCAGCCAAACGGTGGTGAATTTGTGGAATTTGTTGCCACATGCAGCTGTGGAGGCCAGGTCGTTGGGTGTATATAAGATAGAGATTGATAGGTTGTTGATTGGACATGGCAACAAAAGGTTGCGGGGAGAAGGCTGGGAACTGGGGTTGAGGAGGAGATAGAAAAAAAGGATCAGACATGATTGAATGGCGGAGCAGACTCGATGGGCCAGATGGTCTAATTCTGCTCCTGTGTCTTATGGTCTTATGGTCTAAGAGAAATTGACCAAGGTGAAAGGGGTCCTTGTTGATCAAAAATATATAATAAAAGACCAACGAATCCAGGACGATAAATGCAGAAAATGCCAAGAAAAACCAGAAACAATCCAACACATTACAGGATCCTGTAGCAGTTCAACTCAATCTTATTACTTACACAGGCACAATCAAGTGGCAAACATCAGTCACCAAAATCTTGCTTCAAAATGCAAATTGATAAAAGACACCATACCTTACTATAAATACAAGCCAGATCCATTTTTAGTGTCAGTGTCCTACAAATTATACTCTGACCGATCTATTATTACAGATAGGACAATCCAGAATAGCCGTCCGGGTATAATATTACGGGATAAACAATGAAGAACAGCTTACTTGATGGATATAACCATTCCAAAAACAGATAACATACAGAAATCAATTAAAAATACCAAAAATATGCTTGAATTAAAAGAGGATTTGAAAGACTATGGAGCACGAACAGGTGCTGCCTGACCTGATGAATGTTTCCAGCAATTTTGTTTTTTTTTTGTTTCAGGTTCCCAGTATCTGCCTTTTCTATTTTCAGTAAATGCAGTGGTTTTGAGAACAGTGAGGCAGTGATTTAATAATGTGTTATGCTGGTGTTCACTGAGATAAATATGCATATCTTCAATCTAATAATAATAAATAATGAACTTTGGACTATATAATTGCAGAACATTAGACATAAAGAAAAGTGAATAGAGTTATAAGTAAATAAAACAGAGCAGAAGGATACAACTCAACCGATGGATGAATATGAAACATAAATATCTTGGATATCAACAAGAAAGTTGATCATTATGCGATAAAGGGAAAACTTTTTGACAGAATTTACTTTAAAGCGTAAAAAATTCTGCCAAACAGAGCTCAATATAATAATATAACAAAATCAAGTGTTTAACACTTCTACTATACACATATTAACGTATTCTTTTGGCATAATATCTTGGTCTGAAGCCAATCTGTAAAACTTGCAAAGAAAAATAAGAACTGAAATGACAAATTTTAGAAGACTCTATGTATACTTACACTACACTATCTAGCACAGAAGGAAAAAAATAAATAACAGACATAAAAATTTACACATCAGTCAGATAAAACTTCTAAAGGCATATTTCAATCCACAAAAACAGGATTCAGCATTCAACACAAGTATATGCAACTCTGATAAGAAGTGCACACCACTGAAGTTAAATGAGAGCACAACCCAGAAAGTTGAAGAAATTATCACTACAGAACAAAAAGCTAGCTGATGGAAGAGCATGACCCTCCATGGAAGTCATCCCTGTGATCTAAGAAGAATAGATATCAACAAGGAAGCCTTGAATGCCTGGCTCAGAGTTGGAGATTTCTTCCCAGAAACAGAGGGATCCCTAGTTAACACAAAATGTTTTGAAAAATACAGAATAAAAGACGAACAAATTCAAGATGTCAAGAGGACAAATGCAGAAAATGCCAAGAGAAACCAGAAACAATTCATCAGATTGCAGGATCCTGCAGCAGTTTAACTCAATCTGTTTACTTAGTAAGTTCAAAGATGAAAGTTCAAACTAGATTTATTATCAAAGTACGTATCCTACATATACGTTTGAGATTTGTCTCCTTACAGGCAGCGACAGAACAAATAAACCCAACAGAACCCATGACAAAAAGGAAGACTGCCAAGCACCCAATGTGCAGGGAAAAAAAACCAAATTGGTCAAACAATAAAAGTAAGCAAATAGCATTCAGAACTGAAGCTCACAAAAGTGAGTCCGCAGACATGAAGCCAGCAGCCAGCTGATTCAGCAGCCTGTTAACTGCAGGCCACAGACTTAGTTCAGCACAGAGACGAGTGGAGAAGTGAACTGACCCTGACAGTCCCTTTCTTTTAACCCCTACCTTTCCAATCAGGGTCCGTGCTTAAATTGATCAAACCTCGGATCTTTCCTCGCTCTTAAGCCCAGGTTCCACCTCAACTCTGCTTGTTTCGCCTCAGTTCTGCCGCATTGAAGTACCTCCAAGTCCGCTCCAGCCATGGCCAATCACTGACTCATTCCCTGCTCTTGTGTCCAGGCCAAGTTGCCTCGATTCGTCCCAGACACACCACGCTGCAACCGTCCTGCACCTTCGAGACTTCAGTTCACACCGCAACAGTGCCAGGCCGTGCAGGCGGTTCAAAAGCTCTACTCCGAAAGGGAAGTTACAGGCTACAGATTGCCGGGGTCATTCACCGGAGAAAATGTGATTAATAAAGTAGTTAATAGCTTTCTTGGTTTCGTTTGCCACCAGCAAGTAGTTGCAGAGCATCACTAGCGCCATCTTAAAGAGAAAAGTACAATTAAGACACAGGCACAATCAAGTGGCAAACATCATTCACCAAAATCTTGCTTTAAACCACAAATTCTTAAAATACACCATATCTTACCTTTAATACAATCCTGAGCCAGTTTTTGACACAGAGTCCAACAAATTATATTATGACCAATTCCTTATTACAGATAGGACAATCCATAATAACCAGCCAAGTCAGGCAGCATCTATGGAAAATAATAAACAGTTGACATTTCGGGCCTAGACCTTTCTTCAGGGCTGTTCACAGAAAGTCTGCAGATTATTCTCATGGTTGTGATCCATAATAACCCTCCAGATATAATATTACAGGGTAAACAAGTCAAGAACAACTTACATTATAGTTATAACCATTCCAAGCACACATAAATACAGAAACCAATAAGTGAGACACACCAGCAACATGCTGAATTAAAAGAAGAAACTGAAAGACTATATAACATGAACAGTGCCCTAATAGCAACCATATACAACTGGTATCTTCCCGAAGTCACTACACAAAGGCATTAAACAATTACGCAGCAATATTTATGTAAACCTCCAAAAAGCCACTAAACTAGTCCAAATGTTCCTAGCAATTGAGAAATTGAGAAATGATTGTGCTTGGCTGTGCTTGTACCAGCTTGGGCTAAGAGAAAAAACAACTTTATTGATGGAGCACATTTCATACAGATGATGTAGTTCAAAGAGCTTTACAATGGGAGAAAAGTACAAACATGAAAATAAAATAAAAAATAAAGCTAAATATAAACATGAAGATAAAAGACAAAAAGATGTTAGTGAAAAGCAAGGTTAAATAAATCGGTTTTGAGCTGGTGTTTAAAAATGTCAACTGAGTCTGCATCCCTTATAGTTTCAGGTATTGAATTCCAGAGTTTAGGAGCTTAGTTCAAAACAGCTGACCTGCCAATTATCTTTTGGATTGTTTAAATTTTAGAGAGTGGTGAGAAAAGACTTGAGAGCTCGAGCAGGATTATAAAATGAAAGTGATTCTGCGATGTACTCCCGTCCTAGACCATTCAGAGCCTTAAAAACAAGTAAGAGATTTTTTATTCAATTCTTAAAAAGATACAGGAAGCCAATGCAGAGTACCTACTACAGGAGTAATATGGCATGAATATCAATTTCTCTTTCCATTAAAAATAATTCCTTCCCCCTCCCCTCTTCTTCTATTCCCCACTCTGGTCCCTTACCTCTTCTCTCCTGCCTATCAGCTCTCACTGGTGTCCCTCCTCTTTCCTTTTCTCCTGTGGTCCACTCTCCTCTCCTATCAGATTCTTTCTTCTCCAGTCCTTTACCTTCCTCACCCACCTGGATTCACCTAACACCTTCTAGCTATCCTCCTTCCTCTCTCCCCACCTTTTATTCGAGCGTCTTCCCCCTTCCTTTCCAGTCCTGATGAAGAGTCTTGGCCCAAAATGTTGACTGTTTGTTCACTTCCATGGATGCTGCCTGACCTGCTGAGTTCCTCCAGAATTCTGTGTGTTTTGCTTTGGACTTCCAGCATCTGCAGTATTTCTTGTGTACATGTTCCCTTGTCCTGGTTTTGGTTAAAAGTCTAGCAGTGGTGTTCTGAAAGATTTGAAGTCTGTCAATCGAGTGTTCTAATCTTTTCAACCAGATCCCTACGTGGTGACCTGTAGATCAAAAAGCTCTGCTGAATTAATCATGGTTATCATCCAATTTGGTTGACTCATGCATTTTTTTTGCATTAAAATAGAGTGCAAATTGTGCAGCTGAGTAACTTCCTGCAATGAATAACAAGACTGCCTTTCTGCAGCTTTGAGAATTGTGTTAAATGCTGAAGAAGCACCAGCCCAAGATATTTCATCCACTTAACAAAAAATCTTTACTTTAGAGTCTTTGAAACTTTCAGAATCAGAATCAGGTTTCTGGTTCATCTGGGGATAAGTCCAATGGACCATGATGCACAAGACCTTGGACAACAGGGTTAAAATCGTATCCAATTCATGTATGGCTGCACCAGGCTGTGCGTGGAACCAAGGAATGTGTCACTTTGTACTGAGTTTGTACCTGTCCCTGATGCTGCGTGTGGCCAGGTGGTTAGGGCATTGGGCTCACAATCTGAAGGTCGTGGGTTCGAGTCTCGGCCAAGGCAGCGTGTTGTGTCTTTGAGCAAGGCACTTAACCACACACTGCTCCAGTCCACCCAGCTGAAAAATAGGTACTGGCAAATTCTGGGGGTTAATCTCGCAATAGACTGGCGTCCTATCCAGGGGGAAGTCTCGTACTCTCAGTCGCTTCATGCCACAGAAACTGGCATGAGCACCGGCCTGATGGGCCACAAGGCTCGGGACTGACCTTAACTTTAACTGATGGGTCTGCAAAGGATGGGTCTGACCCTTCTGGACATTGCCATACCACCTGTCCTAGGTGGAAAAGTTCTTCCAGACCAACACCTTTGACCACAAGTCCACCAGGCCGTGGTCAGCATAGAATTTCCTGCAGATACTGCAGGAGAAGGACTCGATGGATAATGGGGATAGGTCCCTGAGCAGACAGTCCAAATCATTTGGCAAAATGTCTCACGCTTTAACTCACCAACAAGCAACACGGCCTCTGCTCTCTCCCCTGGATGACTGCAGTGAGGATGCAATGGTAGCTCACATCTTTGTTTATATTATTTATTTACTTCCTGAGAGAAAGCACGGAGTAGGCCATTCCATCCCTTCGAGCCGCAGCGTCCAGCAACTCCCAATTTAAACCCCAGCCCACTCACAGGACAATTTACAATGACCAATTAACCTGCTAACCGGTACATCTTTGGACTGTTGGAGGAAACCAGGGCACTCGGAGGAAATGCACGTGGTCACAGGGAGAACATGGTGCATGGAATGGGTTGCCGGCGACGGTGATGGAGTCGGATACTTTTAAGAGACTCCTGGATAGGTACATGGAGTTTAGAAAAATAGAGGGTAACTCGAGGTAATTTCTAAGCTAAGGACATGTTCGGCGCAGCTTTGTGGGCCGAAGGGCCTGTATTGTGCTGTAGGTGTTCTATGTTTCTAACATACAAACTCCTTACAGGCAGTGACAGGAATGAAGAGAGTGTGAAGAAAGATGTGAGGACCCCTGTCACAGTTCATCCACAGCAGCTGAGTAAACAAGGACTCTCTGATCTATGGGTGGTCATCAGGGGCATTCATCAAGATAGATATAAAGACCTCTAGATGGTCATCAATTCAGTGAAAGATGCTCTCTCGTCTGACCAAAACATGTTGGTCTTCCAATGAGATGTTTGTAAGGGAATATTCTGAATGGCTCATTCCAGGCTGGAGGAGTAGATGCTGTGGGATGAACTAAAGCTTGGTGCAGCCAACACAAGGGCTCAGTGGGGAAGAACCACAGGCTATTGTTCATCTTCTACTGGACACGGATGAGTGGTGAAGCCCATATATCATCTCAATTAATGTATCACCCTAGGGGCCCACACGAGTGGTTATGATTCTGTGGATTAAAAAAAATTAGTTCGCATTACTTAATTTATTGACCATGAATGTTAACATTTGGCCCTGTTTAGTCTTCTGTATGTTTTTTATTATGATAATATATTTCTGAAATATAAAGACAATTAAGTTGTATAGAACAACTATCTGACCTGTAAGACTTACTTCCAAATTTCAACTGAAGACAGTAATAAGTTCCATTTCAACAAAGTATAGGTAGTACCAGGTTATTTACAAGTCCTATTCCTCAGAATTACCTGTAAGCTGATGTCTCTGTAAATCAGAAATGTCCATTTCCTACAGTAGCCTGCAGTATGTTGTATCCCTCTACATACAGTACACTTGCTATTATTATTTCATTTTATTGAGCCCTAACTCTATGGATAATTAAAGTAATCCTGTATCCAGTCATTAATGAATACTGCAAAACAGCTTCATTATTATTGTATTTTTAGTATTTCTCAGCTCAAGCTGGTAAAACTTGAGGTATGGGCATAGCCAAGCACACTCATTTCTCAATTGCTAGGAACTTTTGGACTAGTCTAGTGGAGTTTAGTATCGTAACTTTCTGAAGATTTACATAAATATTGCTGTGTAGTCCTAATTGTTTAATGTTACTTGTAGTGACTTTGGGATGATACCAGTTGTAGATATTATGCGTGGGACAATATTTATCCTGTTCATGTTCCATAGTCTTTCAAATTCCTCTTTTTTCAGCATATTTCTGGTGTTTTTCACAGATTTCTGTCTGTTGTGTGTGTTTCGAATAACTATATCATTAAATAAGTTGTTCTTGCTTGTTTATCCTGTAATATTATATCCAGATGGTTATTACGGATTGTCCTATCTGCAATAATAGATCAGTCATTACATAATTTATAGGACTCTGACTCTAAAATTGGATTAGGCTTGTATTTAGAGTGACGTATGGTTTCTTTTATGAGTTTGTATTTTAAAGCAGGATTTTGATGAATGATGTTTGCCACTTGATTGTGCCTGTGTAAGTAATTAGATTGTGTTAAAATGCTGCAGAATCTTGTAATGTATTTGATTGCTTCTGGTTTCTCTTGGCATTTTCTCAATTCATTGCCTTGAATTTGTTGCATCTTTTATTATGTATTTTTGATAATCAAGGACCCCTTTCACCCTGGTCAATTTCTCTTCTTCCCCTTTCCCAGAGAGAAGATACTAAAGTTTGACAGTACATACCACCAGGCTCAAGAACGGTTATACCCATGGTTATACCTGGTCCTGTATTGCCACAAGCAGCTCCACTGTTTCTGGGGAGAGCTCCCCATCTCTGCATCCTTGTTGACATCTAGCCTGCTCAGACATGCGAATGTCTTCCCTGAAGGTCATACTCTTCCATTGGTTAACCTTTTCTTCTGTAGTGATAACCTTTTCATTTGTTCTGGGTTGTGCTTTTACTTAAGTTTTGGATTATGTACTTCTGATCAGAATTGCATATACTTGTGTTGAATGCTGAATCCTGTTTTTGTGTATGAAAGTATATCTTTGGAAGTTTTATTTGACGGTTGTGTAAACCTTTAATATCTGTTATTCCCTTTCTCCTTCTGTCCTAGGTAGTGTTAGTCTAACTGTACATAGTGTTTTCTGAAATTTGTCATTTCAGTTCTTATTTTTCTTAGTAAATTTTCCAGATTGGTTATGAACCAACAGTGGAAGTGTTTATTCCCTTTGCTATAGTTTTACTATGAGCTCTATTTGGCAGATTTTTTTTTAAGCCTTGAAGTAAATACGGTCTAAAGTTTCACTTTTATTGCACTATGATCTGTTTTCTTTATTTGTTGATATCCAGGATACTTAAATGTTTCATGTTCATCCATCGGATGAGTTGTATCCTCCTGCTCTGTTTTATTTTGAGTAGATCTATTGCACCTTTCCTTATGTTTAATTTTTGCAATTATCTAGTCCAAAGTTCATCATTATTACTATTAGCTTTAAGATATGTTTTACAAAATGTATGGAATAATTTGTGAATAAGTCAGTTTATTTGTAACCCGGAGATCCCCTGTAGAAAAAATAATACAGTCAGTAAGCTACATCACACTGCAATCACTACTGAGTTGGTCGTGCCTTTACTTTCTGAGTCAGACTCTTAGATTTGGACACATTACACAGGCTGATTCACCTGCAGTCGGGAGGAGTGCCACGCAGTCAAAGGAACAAGCTGTGACATTGTCTATCTTTGCACAACTGTTTCCTGAGCAATATTTGTCTCTGTGAACACACCATAATAAATTATTAAACATTGACTCACTAATCTCAAAACCACTGTATTTACTGAAAGTCAGATGCTGGGAATCTGAAAAAAACTCAGAATTGCTGGAAACACTCATCAGGTCAGGTGGCACCTATTGTGAAAGAAGGAAAACAAGGTGGTTTGATGATGCAGAAAGAATGGAGGAGAAGAGAACGTTGCAAAGGATATATATACACAGTATATCTAAAAATTCCATTAACCTGCTGTTGGGCTTTTCAGTGATCCATGTCGTTTGAATCTGGCTCACCGAGTTATGTAAGCAATCCCCATTCTCAGTGTTTTAGGAATGGCTTCTTCCCCTTCATCATCAGATTTTGGAAAGGTTCATGGACACTAGCTCTCTAATCCCCCTTTGCACTATGTATGTAAGTATATACCTTACAGAAATTTTTATGATTTGCACTGGGCATGCCACCAACATCTCCATGTCACATACAGCACCCTGTCTACATTACTGCCCCATATAATCCATTTGACTGCACAACATGTCGTGGAGTCATCCCGTCAGATAGATTGATCTTTCTGGTTGACTGCCAATGACTTGTGCTGTTCTGCAGGGGCCGGTGTTGGAACTACTTTTTTCATGTTATATGTCAATAATTTAGATGATTATGTCATGGTCCGGTCCATGAAGTCCGCATTCCGGTTCATAGTCTGGTCCGTGGATTCCGTACTCCAGTTATTGCATCTTTCCCTTGTTCCGTCAGGGGCCTTAATTGAGGCACGTGATTCTTGTCTCAGGCTGGCAACATACAATAGCTCTGGGGTCCAGTGATATTTGCTGGACCGTTCTTGTCAGAACCCCGTAAGTTACCTCATCTGTAACTTTCGTCAGCGACCTCGTCAGAATCCCCGTCAAGTTAACCTGCCGGAGTGAGACTGGAGCCTTGTCGCATCAAGATAAGGAACAGTCTATCATTGTGTGGTCTTGTCTCTTCGTGTCCTTGCCTTCACTAGGTAGGTCCGGCTGTTTGCCACTACCTTGAGTGGAGATCTGTCGCTTCGTGTTCGGTGTTCTGCTTATAAAAAGAGTCCCGGCCCTATGTCCTGTACCCAAGGAGGGGTCCTGACTCTGTGTTCCGTGTCTAAGAGGAGTCCCGGCCCCATGTCCTGTATCCAAAGAGGGCTCTGTGTTTCGTGTTCCAGTCCAGTCCGAGTTAAGTCTTTGTGTTCCAGTCCAGTCCGAGTCAAGGCTTCGTGTTCCAGTATTGTCCAGTGCTTGTGTCTGTGTCCAGCTATGCTTCTTCCTGCTCTGCTTTGCTCTCTCCTGGATTACCCCCTGATCAATCCTTTCTTCGTGACTTCCCTTGCTTTCTTGATAAACTCATTGCCCAGTTCCT
This sequence comes from Mobula hypostoma, assembly GCF_963921235.1. Lineage (NCBI taxonomy): Eukaryota > Metazoa > Chordata > Chondrichthyes > Myliobatiformes > Myliobatidae > Mobula > Mobula hypostoma. The sequence goes on from NC_086097.1 coordinate 91,984,310, forward strand.
AGTACTTCGGTGTCTGTGTCTTGCATTTGGGTCCACTATCAGTGCCCCCTTGCAACAGATTCTTTCATTCCCGGAATCATTCTCATGAACCTCCTCTGGACCATCCCCAAGGCTAACAAATCTTTTCTTAGATAAGGGGCCCAAAACTGCTTGCAATGCTCCAAGAGCAGTCCAACCAATGCCTTATAAAGCCTTAGCATTATATCCTTGCTCTTATACTGGGACAGTACACATAGTGGTTAACACAACGCTTTGCTGTACCAGCAACGTGGGTTCAGTGGGCCTTGCGGCCAAGTTTGCTTTTGACACAAAGATAGGTGGAGGGTCAGATAGTGTTGAGGAAGCAGGGAGTCTGCTAAAGGACTTTGACAAATTTAGAGAATGGGCGAAGAACTAGCAGATGGATATGGTGTCAGGAAGTGTACATTTATGCACTTTGGTAGAAGAAATAAGGGCGTAAACTATTTTCCAAACGGGGAGGAAATTCAAAAATCAAGGTGCAAAGGGACTTGGGAGTCCTTGTGCAGGATTCCCTGAAGGTTAACTTGCAGATTGAGTCAGTGGTATGGAAGGCAAATGCAATGTTAGCATTCGGTTCAAGAGGACCAGAATAGTTATTTATTTATTTACTGAGATACAACATGGAATAGGCCTTTCCGGCCCTTCATGTCATGTTGCCCAGCAATCCCCTGATTTAATTCCATAGGGCAATTTACGATGACCAATTAATCTACCAAATGGTATGTTTTTGGACTGTGGGAGGAAACCGGAGCACCCAGAGGAAACCCGTGCAATCCCCGAACAGGCAGCGGTGCAAACTGAACCCGGGCTGTCGGTACTGCAAAGCGTTGTGCTAACCACTACGCTACTGTACCGCCCCAGTATAAGAGCAAGGATATAATGCTGAGGCTTTATAAGGCATTGGTTCAAATGCACTTGGAGCATTACGAGCTGTTTTGGGCCCCTTATCTAAGAAAAGCTTTGCTAGCCTTGGAGATGGTCCAGAGGAGGTTCATGAGCATGATTCTGGGAATGAAAGAGTCAATGTATAAGGAGCCCTAGACCTGTAATCCTGGAGTTCAGAAGAATGAGGGGGTATTTCATTGAAACCTATCACATATTGAAAGACCGCAATAGAACAGATACCGAGAGGATGTCTCCTATAGTGAGTGAATCTTGGACCAGAGGGCACAGCCTCAAATTACAGGTATGGTCATTTAGAAAAGAGATGAAGAGGAATTTCTTTAGGCAGAGAGTGGTGAATCTGTAGAATTCACTGCCACCGATGACTGTGGAGGTCAAGCCATTGGGTATATTTAAGTTGGAGGTTAAGTTCTTGATTAGTTAGGGCATCAAAGGCTGCAAGAAGACAGGAGAATGGGGTTGAGAGGGAAAATGGATCATCCATGATGAAATGGGAGAGCAGACTTGATGGATCGAATGGCCTTACTCTGCCCCTTTCTCCAGGGTAAGGAAGTACAAACAAACTTTGGTCATGATAGTATTATTCACATTCTTGGAATTGTCTGCACAAACATCATTGAACAGTTCCCGGTTATTCTCTTGATTTGGTTTACGCGAGATTGCAATTTACACACACTTGTGGTTGCATTGTCATACGTTACACAAATACCGCCCAGAATCGAGCCTCCAATTGTCTTGTTTGCAGAAGGAGGGGTATTCGATCTTTAAGTCAGACGTTTGAGCTGCGCTGCTGAATAGAGAGAGTTTGATCACCCCGTCTCGCTACAGAGGTCTGATACTGAACTTCCGCTTTTGGCACAGTTTGCAGTCAGAGGAGAGAGAGAGAGTCAGACAGGTAACAAAGTGGATTGCAGAGCAAGGTATTCATGCAGGTTGGAACCACGCAGGTTCCCCTTGAGAAGCATCGTGCGATGCTCCATCGAAAGTCCTACACGATCAACGAGACGTCCAGGAGCAAAAGGAACTGCAGCCCTGCATCGCAAGCGAAATTCACCATGGTGGATCTGAGCGCTGCGAACACTTCCGCCGGTCCCACCAGCCAAGAGGGAGACAACTCCGTCTGCAGGCTGCAATCGGCCAGCTGGGACGAGGGGAGGACCGAGCTGGAACCTCGGCAGCGCCATCGACCCCCGGTCCCACAACTCACCATCACCTCGGACGAAGGGACGACGCAGGAAAGCCTGGAGCTGGAGCTGGACTCCGACATCAGAGTGTGCCGCAAGCTCTCCAACTCCTCGCTCTCCTCCACAGGCTCCTCTCTCCTCGAGGAGTCCGAGGATGACCTGCTGGAAGGTCAGGCGCAAGACCAGGGCGCCGAGGATCACCAGGGCTTCGGTCTGGTGAGTGCTTGATCTGAACTCTAGCTTCATTGCCACCTTTTAGAGAGTGTAGAGGGAGATTTCCAACAATGATAAGGAACTCCAGAGTGTTGTGGACTGGAGATGAGATGAGCTGAGCTGGTACCATCAAATGGTCCCTTCAAACGCTAGGTGTTTTGAGCAGAACAATCGGCGGCAAGGTCGCTAACAGAGGGCACAAATATGACGTAATTGGCAGAAGAAAATTGTTTGTTTTGGAGTGGCACAGGGGGTGCAGCTGTTGTCTCAGCTCCAGCAACCGGGGTTCACTCCTGACCTCCTGCAGTTATGTGTGTGGAGTTCTCTGGTTCTTCCCGTGACCATGTGGGGTTCACGGGTGCTCCAGTTTCTTACCGCACCCCAAAGGCTGCCATGTGAGTGGGAGAGTCTGGGGGGAGGGGACCGTGGCGACAATGAAATGGCAATTGTACTGACGAAGGGTCTCGGCCTGAAACGTCGACTGTACCTCTTCCTAGAGATGCTGCCTGGCCTGCTGCGTTCACCAGCAACTTTGATGTGTGTTGCTTGAATTTCCAGCATCTGCAGAATTCCTGTTGTTTGGGAATTGTGTAGATGGCTGTTTTTTGGTTGGTGTAGATGTAGTGGATCAGTGTTTCTGTGTTGTATGAGCTCTCTAAGTGTGTAAGTGAATGGCAGAATTTCAAAGTCAAAGTTGATTGTCATATGCACAAGTACATAATGCTAAGGTTCAATGGAAAACTTAATTGCATAGCAGCAGATACAGAACATTATTGCAAAAAAAAAACAAATTAGGCATAAATCATGCACAATTAGAACAAAAACAAACTCTTGTTATACTGTAAAGTGGCCATACTGTTGCTACACTGAGGTAGTGAGTAGGATTGTGCAGGTTGGTGTTGGAGCCTAATGATTAAAGGGGAGTAGCTGCCCTTAAATCTGGTGGTGGTGGATTTAATAATCTTGAGGCAAATTAACGGGAATATGGGGAAAACAGATTCCAGGGAAAATTAGTGGGAGAATGTGATCGCTGGTGTGGACGTGATGGGTCAAATGGCCTTCTGAATAGGAAAGATCTATCAAAACAGAAACTTAAAATATAAAAAGCAGCAGGAGAGACAACATTTGTGGAGAGGAAACCATTCACCGTGATGGCATTTGACTGGATGCTGTCTGCTGTTGTGATCTGGAATGCACTGGCTTGGAGGATGCCTGGGGAAGGTTCAACTGCAACTAGCAAATAGGAACCAGTACAGTAGCTGTTAAAAAGAATATTTCGGAGCTCTTAGTTAAGGAACAGGTGTAAGGAGAAGGGGTGCCAGGGCCAAATTGTCTCCTCCCATGTGGTGGGCTTCCATGTGCAAATCAGAAAATGCCCAAGTCCCTGGAAGCATGGAGCCTCTGGGACAACTTTATGATCACAGATTTGAACCTACTGGGCTCTCCATTGATGCTGCTCAGCACCATAATTTCCGTTCTTGTTTTGTTCACGGAACAGCAAGCTGTGGCCCTAAAGTTTATCATGTCCACCCATGCCGGGAGAAGTGCTCTTGTCTTGCTTGGTGCAGTATGAGATAAGTTACAAGAAATTGTTCCAAAAACTAGCAGCAGTAGGCGTGAGTAGTTCTTTTGTTATGTAGTTTCGCAGGCAGACAGGGACTGCATTGTTTACAGGTGGTGGAACAAAACTACTTCAATGTCACACACGCGCGCGCACACACACACACACACACACACACACACACACGCGTGTACAGACTCAGTCCCACGTACACAAAAATGTACATTTATATGCATACACACAATCACAATGACATACATAAAGTATTGTGCAAGAGTCTTAGACACAGGTAAAAAAATATGTAAAGTGAAGATGCTTTCAAGAATAATGAAATGAGAAATTGCTAAATATCAAAAAATTTGCTATAAAGAACAGTAAAGAGTAAAAAAAAGTTTGGTGTGACCACACTTTGCCTTTAAAACTGAGTCATTTCTCTTAGGTACACTGTTGTGCAGTTTATAAGAAAATCAGCAAGTAGGTTGTTCCAAGCATCTCGGAGAACTTGTCACAGTTCTTCTTCAGTCTTTGGCTGTCCTGCTTGCTTCTGCCTCTCCAGGTAATCCCAGACAGCCTTGATAATGTTGAGATTAGGGGTTTTTGGAGATCATACTATCTGAAACCAAAAATCTAGGGTGCCTAAGACTACATACAGAAAGGTAGTCAATACACTCAGGCAAACACTTGCAAACACACACACACACACACACACACACACACACACACATACACACACAGGCAAACACAACTGCCCTTATACAAAAATACACATGCAAGCACACACTCATAATGCAGGAGATGTAATGAAAGTTGGAACTTGAAGTGAAACCAATAAAAAATGTCCATAAATGTTGCTGAGTCAATGGTTTAGTATAGACGGAGGGAGATGGCTTTGAAATACATAATTACATTGAATTGCTAATCGTGGTAGGAATTTCTTCACAACAGGCAGGTCTAATTATCATTTTATCTTCATATTGCTCCATCATGTCCATTTCAAGCATTCCTAAGGATTCAGTGGCATATTTGCAGAAATGCATAAATAAAGTTTGTAGGTACTCTCAGAAACTCATCTGTTTCTGAAGGAACAGCATTTGCCATTTGACTTTGGACCCAGTGCATTCAAATATTCTTGAGTTATGTATTAATTCTGTAAGATACAGTTCAGACTTAGGAGCCTCAAAGTTTACAAAATAATACTTTTATTGTCTATATACAGTGATTCCAAGAGGAAAATTTATATAGGTCATTTTTAAACATTTTGAAAACGTTTATTCTTATATAAATAATACAGAATAATATTTAAGAAGCACTTGGATAGGTGCGTGGAGGTGTGGGGCATAGAAGGATATGCGCTGAACGCGGGGTGGGCACCATGGTTGCATGGACTTGATGGGCCGAAAGGTCTGTATTAATGCTGTATTGCTCTGACTCTACAGTATGTATCTATTTTATAGTTAGTGCAATTTCTTTCTGATGTAATTTATATCAGACAGAGTATTGAGCATATAATGTAGTTGATGGTAGTCTGTATGCATTTTGGGTAGGCCTTTGCCTAGGTCCTACATGGAAAACATGCCTAAAAGGTTAGAACCTATAGGATCCTAGACAAATTGGACCCAAGATCAGCTTGGTAGAAAAGGGGAGAGGGTGATGACATCACCATCATTATGTGCCATGGACAACCATGGTCTTTCACCATGATTGTTCTTGGCAAATTTTTCTGCTGAAGTGGTTTGCCATTGCCTTCTGGACAGTGCCTTTACAAGACGGGTGACCCCAGCCATTAGCAATTCTCTTCAGATATGGTCTGCCTGGTGTCAGTGGTTGCATAACCAGGACTTGTGATATGCACCAGCTGAAATGCAACCATCCACCACCTGCTCCCATGGTTTCACGTGACCCTGTTTGTGGGGGGGGGGAACAGGGAGGGGCTAAGCAGGTGCTCCAACTCACCCAAGGGTGACCTTCAGGCTAGTGGAGGGAAGGAGCACCCTTTGGTGGAGATGTACCTCCACCCCACCACCCAAAGGATTGTTTTTATGACTAGAAGCCTGTGACCAGTGGTGCTGTTTGATATGTACATTAATGATCTGGAGATGAATGCAGGAGGTATGGTTAGTAGCACTCACAACACGCTGGAGGAACTCAGCAGGTCGGGCAGCATCTGTGGAAACCATCAGTCAACGTTTTGGGCCGGAACCCTTCGTCAGGACTGAAGGGGGAAGGGGCAGAGGCCCTATAAAGAAGGTGGGGGGGAGGGTGGGAAGGCAAAGGCTGGTAGGTGCCAGGTGAAAAACCAGTAAGGGGAAAGTTCAAGGTTAGTAAATTTGCAGATGACAAGAATATTGATGGTGTTCTTATTAGTGAAGAGAATAACCATAGACTACAGGGTGATAATGATCATTTGGTAAGATGGGCAGAGCAAATGCCGACGGATAATAAATGTGAGGAATAATAGGGGTAGGATGTAAACCAGAAATGGCTCTGGGGAGTTTGGAGGAACAGAGGAACCTTTTTATACAAATCCAAAGGTTTCTGAAGGTGGCAACATGGAGAGATGAGATGATGGAAGAAGGCACATGGGGTAATTTCAATCATTAGTCAGGGCACAACATATACTTTATACTTTATACTTTATTGTCGCCAAACAATTGATACTAGAACGTACAATCATCTCAGTGATATTTGATTCTGCACTTCCCGCTCCCTGGATTACAAATCAATAGTAGATACTAAAAATTTAAATTATAAATCATAAATAGAAAATAGAAAAATGGAAAGTAAGGTAGTGCAAAAAAAAACTGAGAGGCAGGTCGGGATATAACAGCTAGGGCATTATTGTACATCTTTATAAAACACGCATGTAACAGTAACCTTGAATTGGACTATGTCCACCACCCTTTCAGGCAGTGCAGTCTAGATTCAATAAGTGCTGTCTGGGCCCAGGACAGGTTATCCAGTATGTTAACAGCCAGGAATTTAAAGCACCACTGATCCCAATCTGTGTTCACGCTCTTTCAACTTCCTGAAGTCAGCAATCAGTTCTGTAGTTTTACTGATGCAGAGTGAGAGTCTGTTTTTGAGGCACCACTCAACCAGTTGTCCTCTCACTCCTGTACACTGACTCATCACCATCTGCGATTCATGCAATATTGTTGGCGTATTTGTGTATGGCATTGGAGCTGAGCTTGCTGAGCAGGTAGGGAGTAGGTACCTATTCAATAATTGAGAAATCTTTAAATGAGCATTCAAGTTGCCTAAGCATAAAAATCGATGGACAAAGAGCTGGTGAATGGGTTAGTGTAGGAAGAGACATGATGGTTGGCATGGACACAGAAGGTCAAAGGGCCTTCTGCTGCGCTGTGTGTCTTTTTGACTTTACAGTGTAGGTTGGCATTCCTGCATGATGCCAAGGGAATATTGCATTGTTGGTGAAGAGGATAAATAGAGGCTCACTCAAGTGTATTTGTAGCAAACCATTGTGATATTTTGAAGAAATCCTGAGGCTTTCTCCATGATGAACTGGTCCATGTCAATCCTTTAGCCAATGACACCACAAAATAGACTATTATTTCAACAATAAACTTCATTCATCATAAAAAATATACAGTGGATTCCAGTTAATTGGGACACATTGGAACATTTTGGCTAAATTAAGAGGCTTCACCAATCAGCCGAAGTTAAATAGTAGTTTGTCTTCTTTATAAATCATTCACATATAAAAAAAAGACAAACTATTATTTAACTGAGTAAGAAATTATGTATTTAAATGAAATATACAGGACAAACTAAAACACTAACAATACTACTACAGTACTAAAAAGCTGTAGTTTCTAATAATCGACGGAGGTATTTATCCAGTGTACACTGCTGCGTTTTTTTGATTGACTGTAAATGAACATCACAGACACCTAGTGTAGATAATGGACTGGCTTCGTACAATGCTTTTGCGATTGCATCTTCTATATCTTCATTTTCATTGTAACATTACAGATGATTGTTGATACCTTCAAGTTCTTCGGAGTTCCTAACTTGTTGAAGTAGCGAAAAAATTTCATTTTCACTCCAAGCTGTTTCTGGCATCTCCAAGCCTGAATGCTTGAAACCGCAGTGAGCAAAACGGTTCTGAGTTGTCTTACTGCTTATTTCTCGCCAACTATCAGTGACAAAAATCACTGATCTTTGAACACAAACACATGCAATTGATGCTGTTTAAAAACTGTTTGCTCTAAGCACGGTATGGTGCCTAACGGCCACACAAATGCACGTGATGCTAGTTAGAAACTGTTTGGCAACAGTCTCTTGTCCTATTTAAGCGGCCTAGTGCCCAAATAAATGAAGGGAAACCCAACTATTTTCTTGAATATTTTTGTTTTTTAAGAGTTGTCAGAAATAAGCGGCAGCACCAATTAACTGATGGCCCAATTAACTGGAATCCACAGTATATCCAGAAGAATGTTTACTGCAAAATGCTTGCATTCATGGTCAATACAATCAATAGTGTTAACTTCTGTTTTAACTCTGGCATGCCACTCATGTGGCCCTCTGAGGGTGATATGCCCACACTTACTATAATTCCTGTAATGGCTGTGGAGAACAGGGAGTCATGCAGCCTAGAGTCTAACCAGGTCTATACCAACTGTATTGCCCAATGAACTAGTCCCATCTGATCTGTAATCCTCTAACCTCTTCTATCCATTTTCTTACTGAGCTAGCTTGTAAGTGCTGCTAATATGCCACCTCAACCACTATTTCTGGCAGCTCATTCCAATTATGCACGAAGAAGCTGTCCTTAATGTCCCTTTTAAATCTCTCATATCTGATTTTACACCTGCGCCCTCTTGTACTGGACTACTAAAGTGCTCCAGTAAATGTGATAACCTGCTTTGGAGTTTGTGGGGCCTTATATTCCTGTGTCATCATTAATTTGGTAAAACATCCCAAGCTGTTTGGGATAGCTTGGTGCCATACAAATACAACTGCTTTCCTCCTCCTGTCCATCCTTTCCATGCGTGTAGGATTTTGGAAATAATCTCAGTTACGGTATTGCTGGTATATACTCCTCCTCAATTTCACTCCCAGCCAAGATTTTCACCAACAACATTGACAGAACTATTATTAGTTCTTGTGTCAGAGGGTTCTCCTGTATGGAAAGGTAAATGAAATACCCAAATTAAACATGTAGCTTTGTGTTTGTTGTAAAAGGTGTATCAGGCTGCACTCACTGGTTCCTATTTGCTAATGGTGTTGCCTTGACCGTCACACACAAGTCAAATAATTGTAATTCCAGTGATTCAACCAGGATCTATGATGTGGCCTACAGCTGATGTTAAACTTGAAATGCCTTGAAACCGTTCTTGTTGAATAATGGTTAAAATAATTAGTAGATAGCTGTGAGTACAGGAAGGTGCTTGTGTTTTTTTCCCATTGTGATTATTTTGAGCTGGTTCATGGTTTCAGCCCTTTGCACAGCTGCTCTTGATTCAGTCTGTCTCAGGCTTTCAGGGAAAATATCAGTCCCACAATATTTCAGTGCTTTCCTGTATTCCTACACTTTCCATGAGATAACATCCCACTTAAAACGGTCTCATCTTTTACCCAGTCTAGGAGTAAACAATCACCTGATCCAGTAGAATCTTAGTTCCATTCTCTCTGGAGACCAAGTTAATTCCAGTTAATCATTGCCCTTTACACATTGGGTAATTCTATTCTCTGTATCTAAACCCACCCTCCCATTCCTTCTGAGGGTAAACTAACCCTCATGCTGCCCTGGGTGAGTTTCCCTCTCTGTTGGGCTACACCCATTGTCTCACACTCTCTGGCTCCGGGCTCCCTATCTCTGGGGGTGCATATCTCTTCCCCCCACCCCAACTCTGTCCTGGACTGATTTTATGTTCTAGGAATACACACAGCTCCATACATCATCTGAGGCTGCAGGCACTATCTCTGTACACATAAAAGCTATCTCAAACTTGGCTGCTGATGCGGCAGTACTCCTAAAGAGCCTCCCTACCACGCTGTGCAGTTCTTTGCCATTTAAGTAGCACTAGTATCCACCCCTCCCCTACCCCTCACACCTTTTCCTGTTCCACCCTTCCTGTGCACTCTTGTATCAGTCCAAGAACCGCGTGTTACTATACTTCATCCTGACTTGGTAGCATGCCCTATGTGTGCAGATTGTGAAAGGCCAGCCACCCCCTCCTCGTATTTGTTTATATGTGAATACTTGCGCTGTTTTGAGAGGTTTAATTAGTCATAGAAAGAGTCGTAGAAAAATACAGCACAGAAACAGACACTTTGGTCCATCTAGTCTGTGCCAAACCATTTGAACTGCCTAGCCCCATCAACCTGCACCTGGGCCATAACCCTCCATACCCCTACCATCCATATACCTATGAAATAAGTCCTGGAAATCCCAATTAAGCACACTGTCCGGAGCTTCTATTCCTGGTGTTGTGATACTGCAGCAAATCTAGGTTATCAGAACGTCCTGTTACATTTTTGCTGCTCAATTACTTAATCGTTTCATGTTTGCTTCTGGGGGTGAAGGAGGTTGAATCTGTGCCAAAGCCAAGAGCTATCTCATAAATCCCACTGCCTTACTTGTTTTTCCACCACCCTGATTCTCTTGCCACCCACCCACGCTCAGGAGAGGGGACTTCACAGCAGCCTTTGGGGTGTAGGAGGAGACTGGAGCCCTCAGAAGCAACCTGCACAATCACAGGGAGAACATGTAGACTCCACGCAGACAGCGTCACGAGTCAGGATTACTCGAGCTGCTTGGCAGCGACACTGACTGCTGTGTCTCTGCCGCTCCCTGTCCTCAATTACAGAACTATGCACATTTTAGCTACATGACCTCCATCTCAGTGACTTCCCCTGCTCATATACTGATCAGCAGCCACTGGTTGGTAAAACTCGCGGTTACAGTTCAGAGCAAAAAAAAAGATGGAACTACAGAGCGGGTCAGGCTGCAGAGGTGGAAAGAGAAATAGTGTCAATGTTTTAGGTTAGAGCTGCTTCAGGGGAAAGAAAAATGTTTTGGGATTGACATGATTGTGATTTAGCTGGGTTGATATTAGAAGCATCCACGAGTAGTAGTCAGTAGTTGAAGGCATCCAACAAAGCTCAATATACTCTGCAGATGTGGGGGTCAAAGCAACACTCACAACACGTTGGAGGAACTCAGCAGGTCAGCAGCATCTGTGGAAACGATGACTCAACGTTTCGGGCCGGAACCCTTCGTCAGGACTGTAGAGGGAAGGGGCAGAGGCCCTATAAAGAAGGTGGGGGGAGGGTGGGAAGGAGAAGGCTGGTAGGTTCCAGGTGAAAAACCAGTAAGGGGAAAGATAAAGGGGTGGGGGCTGTTACCTAAAAAGGTACCTAAAAAGGCACTTAACAAAAGCTGTCACCTAATTTGTAGCTCATAGAATTGAGAGATTGTGGGATGAATGTTCATGCTGTAAGAGAGAGCAGGGTTAATGGGCCCGTACTTGAACTGAAGGTGAAAAGACACTAATATTAAACCTAACAACCTGAGTTAGGGTCTCAACTATTGACTAGATCAGTGGTGCTCAACAGGGGCCATGCCAGATTTCATAGGGGCCACAAGTTAAAAAACTGGAGTTTCTGAATGGGCCGTGATAAGTTTTACTATTTTAATGAAATATTGCTAAAATATCTAAATAAAAAAAAAATGAATATATGTAACTTAATTGGATCCCTGAATGAAATGAATGGGAAAATATGCTAGATGATGCAAATGAGGCAGCAAAACAGCTTGACTATGTGCAAGTCACCATTCATTGGTGATGTGGAGGCCCCACTCCACATCCACCCCCAAATCACAAACTGCAGATTCCGACGGGGTTTTCTGCAGCAAGTCCAGTCAGCATGAGGCTGGTTCCACCGACCCTCGTGTACTATAATATTTATAAAATGTGACGAGGAGGGTGCAGTTACTGCAGTGAGGTCACCTGTCACTAATGGCTAAACTGCAGAGCGGTGAGAACACGTGAAGGCTACCACTACGTCCCCATCTACCAGCACAACTTCCATTAAATCTCTGATACTTAACACATTTTGAAAGGAAGGTCAATTCACTTTTCTTGGTGAGAACACACTCGTTATTGCTACATAGAATTTGCATGTATAATAACACTTAAAAATATATGCCTGAAAAATTAAATTATTTAAAAAATACTCCCTGAAAAGCTAGTTTTATTTTTACATGTATATTCAATACTGAAACTAATACGTGAGATTATATTTATTATAATTTTTAGGCGTTTTCTAATTTTCTGTAGAACCTACTCACACAATTTTGTTGGTACTGTGTGTACATGCGCGTACACACGCGCACACACAGAGATCAGGTCAGTGAGGAAATGCCTCTTGCTTAAGAGCTTAAGACAGATACTGAATGTGAAACTATTTTTGAAGAAGTCAAGAGCTATATCTTTGAAAGTAATATCCTGCTGGAAAATGTAATGGCTCGTGCAACTGATGGTGCTGTTTCCATGGTAGGAAGATGCATTGCTCATTTAAAAAATGCTGTGCCTTGTGTATTTAATATTTGAGTAGCATTTGAGTAATATTGTAAATATATTGTTTGATTAATTATTCTTGTTTGTTTAGTAATTCATTACATATGTGAACTGCATACATCATGATAAATACATGCCTTGTCTTAAGTAAAAACAAATGTACATGAGTTATGACCTGGCTCTGTTGTCTTCCTTTCAATTAGTTTTGTGTTTTGGTGTTACAAAGCATTAACAGTGGTGATGAGTGAGGTTTAAATGAGTCCAAGATGACTTGAGGTGCAGTGAGATGTTCAAGTTAGAAAAAGTGTAGCAAGAAATGATCGAATTAAATAAAATCACAGCACTCTTTTTCTGATAACTGGCTCATGTATACTAAGTGAATTGAACAGTATTTTGAAGTAAATGGATTAGCCAATGAAAAGCGAGTTGGATTGGATTTAAAGGCACACTCTTTGCTTAGAAGTTTAACTTATAGAGTACATATAAAACTTATAAAGTATATACATGTCTTCACATACAACCCTGCCTGCAAGAAAATAAATCTCAGGGTTTTATATGTGACATAGATGTATTTTGAAAATAAAATTACTTCGAAATTTGAACTTCCGACTGCTCTATTCAAATCTGCCGAAATGAGCTGTGCTGTTATGAAAATAATGCAGGAACATTTATAACTGAAATCATTGTTGATTGCAGAGTGCTTTGGGTTTTATAAGTGGAATCAAAAGGGAGTCCATTTTAGTTCAGATGGCTGAATTGAATAGATTGTCTGAACATTATCAGTTCAATGATAGGCTTAATGATGCACTGAGAAGTTTAGTTTGTGGAATCTTACAAGAAATCATGCAAAAATGGCTCCTAACTGAAGTACAACTTATGTTTAAAAGAGCAGTTGAAATATCTATATCAATGAAAACAGCAGAGAGAGACACAACTGAATTGCAGTCAGGAATGGAAGTAAGCAAAAACAAAATTGCAATATCTAAACAGAAACTGATCTGGTCAAAAAAATTGTGTTACTGTTGTGGCAGGGGCTCACATACACCAGACCAATGCTGGTTTAAGGGCAAAACTTGCAGAAAGTGCAAGAAAGTAGGACACATAGAGAGATCATGTTGGGCAGACAAAAGTAAATGGATTGCATGGGGAAGAGTAAAAGATAAAAAGTCAAATTGTAGTTTCCTAAAGAGCACTATTCTGTATGCTGTTGATAAAAAAAATCTGATAATGATGAGAGTGACACAGGACTGGCTAGCCTTGAGCTTTACAGTGAGAAAATTAACAGTAGGCACCCCAATATGGCTTACACCAGGAGTGAATGGCAAATTAATTAAAATGTAATTGGACACTGGTTCGGCTGTTTCAGTCATTCCACAAAATGTGTTTGAATGGCATTTCAAAGACACTAAACTGAAGCCTGCAGATATTTGTTAAGAACTTACACTTTAGAAAATAACATTCCTGTGTGAGTGACAATTGTAACAATGAGATACACAACCAACAAGCCACATTGGGCTTGTATGTGGTAAAGACAGGAGGGGCAGCATTTTGGGGAGGTGATTGGCTGAGACAACTACAACTTGATTGGAGATCCATCAACTATTTGCATGTCACATTTCCTGTAATAGATTTAACTGAAAGTGGATTAAGAAAGATTGTTGCCACAACTGTCTCCCTGCTGTACACCATGAACCATTGCCCAACATAGGGCAGATACGTGTTGATGCCAACCTCTGTGACTCTGTTTGGAAAGCTTATTGGACCAAGGAAGGACCATGCTACTCAGAGGAATCATGAAAGTGATCAAAGTAGTGGTCCAACTACAACATTTTTTGTGGGTAACATATCTGAGAAAGGTTCTGATATATTAATCAGCAGTTACTTGCAAAACGTGGCTTGGTTTTAAGCTAGAAGCGAGTTTAAGGAGGTACAGGAAAGTTGAAAGCCTTTGGCTTTTGTGAGTATAAAGATTCAGAACCTACGATGTGTGATTAAAGGTTATTGCGTGAACTTCAAGTGGAAGACAAAAAGTTGCTTGTAAAAACAGATGCAGAGACCAAAACCCAGCTGGATGAATGGAAGGCCAAAAAGAATGGAGACACAAAAACACAGGATTCGTCAGATGATGTTGTGGATGAGGAAACCAAAAGGAGAGATCAGATCGAAAAGGGATCAATAGTAGGATTAATAAGAGAATGTTCTGGTGAACTGAATGCACCTTCCCAAAATAGAGATGCCATCCAAGAAAGAAGAAAAAGGAAAAGAAAGAGGAGGATGACATATGGAAATGGAAGAAGATAAATGAGACCTAATTTCTCGAGAAATTAGCAAATTCTGAGATAGAAGAAACAAAAAGGAGAGAAAGAAGCTGGGACTGAGAAAGAAGTAAGGATCAAGGTAGATCCCAGAGCTGTCAGAACCACTTCCTGCAGTCTCAGAGCCAACTCCTACAACCACCATGGAGGTGGCCCCAGAACCTGAGATTGTTTTCACAGGCACGATTCTTACCTGCCAAACGAATTGACCGACACCCCCACCCCTATCCTTTCAGATAAAACATTATTTCCCAAGAGTAAGAAAACCTGCTTAGTGACTAAATCTTTTGGCCAGAATGGAACAATTTAAAATTTGCTATGCTGTGGATGTCTGTATATAGTAGTTGTATAATATAGTTGAGATGCATTCTATATTGAGTTGAAGTTTATAGCTAAGGAGGGAGGAGTGTTGTGTATTTAATATTTCAGTAATATTGTAAATATATTGTTTGATCAAGCATCCTTGTTTATTTAAATAATTCATTACGAGTTAAATGTAAAAATAAGTGATTTGCATGCGTCATGACGCTACAATGTCATACGTGCATGCCTCGCCTTAAGTAAAAATGAACATACACGAGTTACCTCCTGGCTCCCTTGTTTTCCTTTCAATTAGTTTTATGTTTTGGGGTTATAAAGCAACACATGCCTGACATTTTTTTGCATATACTGTGTCATACATGTCAGTATTTGATTGTGTGACATCCATAATAAAGGCTGTCAACTTCATCAAATCAAATGCAGTTCAAGATCAATTGTTTTGACAACTTTGTGGAAAACGAAGAAGATTTTGAATAGCCACTATTGCATACAGAGGTCTGAAGCTTATCAAAAAGGAATTGTCTTTGTTGCTTTAATGTACTTTGGAATAGTAATGTAGCATTTCAAAGTTATTGTTGCCGCAAAGTCCAAGGTAGTAGATATCATTTAATCTTGTATCATGCAAAGAGGCTATTACCACTTTCCTTTGAAAACTCAAACTTTTCAGCCGCAATATTGAACATCATGAGTTTATGCAATTTCCTTCACTGGTCACTCTCAAATAGAAATGCAAGATGATGATCTGATTGTGTATCTTGATCATTTGAAACAACTGCACATTGATGGAGAATTTCCATTCAGAGACCTGCTGGAGATGCATATTCCAGCTTGGGTGGTGGATCCATTTGGGGTGAATGTGAATGATGTTGACACCACATTGCAAGAATGTCTTATTGAGCTGCAGAGTGATACAACAGCTCAGCAAAATTCAAATACAGCAAGTGAAATTTCTGGATAACTAGTGATAATCAAAATAAGTTTCCACAGATCTGGAAGAAAGCAAAGTTGTTCCTAATTGGATTTCCCACCACATATCTAGTTGAATGTGGTTTTCATAGTCATAGTCATAGTCATACTTTATTGATCCGGGGGAAATTGGTTTTCGTTATAGTTGCACCATAAATAATAAATAGTAATAGAACCATTAATAGTTAAATAGTAATATGTAAATTATGCCAGTGAATTATGAAATAAGTCCAGGACCAGCCTATCGGCTCAGGGTGTCCAACCCTCCAAGGGAGGAGTTGTGAAGTTTGATGGTACACTTGATGCTCTGTCAGACACACAGTGTTGCAAGCACATGTACTGTGGTCTGCCAGTCAGGTAGTCAAGAATCCATGATACCAGGGAAACATCCACCTGCATTGGTGTCAGCTTCTCCCCCAGCAGAGCAGGGCGGATGGTGTTGAATGCACTGGAGAAGTCAAAAAACATGACCCTCACAGTTTTAGCACTTCACCTGTGATCAAAAGCTCATAACTGCCTTGACGTTGTGAAAAGAGGTGATCTTCAATGATCTTCAATCAAGTTGCAACCAGATATTCAAAAACCTGCTCATTTGCATCAGTCACAAGTCTCTCACTAAATACCCAAAGTAGCAATAATAAGTGGTTTTTCGAACTTCTGGTAATGCCACCCCACCTTCACCATTCCCCATCCCCTTTTCCCTCTCTCACCTTATCTCCTTGCCTTCCCATCGCCTCCCTCTGGTGCTCCTCCCCCCCCTTTCTTTCTTCCATGGCCTTCTGTTCTCTTCTATTGGACTCCCCTTCTCCAGCCCTGTATCCCTTTCACCAATCAACCTCCCAGATCTTTACTTCATTCCTCCCCCTCCTGGTTTCACCTATCACCTTGTGTTTCTCTCTCCCCTCCACCCACATTTTAAATCTATTCCTCATCTTTTTTTTCTCCAGTTCAGCCGAAGGGTCTTAATCTGAAAGGTCGACTGTACATTTTCCATCAATGCTGCCTGGCCTGCTGAGTTCCTCCAGCAATTTTGTTTGGATAGATTTAGAATACACATTATTAGTCACCATCTCTTTTATCAGAGGAGTGAGTAAAAAGGCTTGTTCTTAACTTGCTTTGTGTCAGATGTCTGGTCTGATTGTGTTTGTTGACAGGGTGAGGGACCAAAGACTGCTTTAATATCTGTGTCCTTCCAATCAACAGGCACAGTGTGGGATTGGTTTTGACAGTGTGGGATTGGTTTTGATTTCCTCACTACAAAAAGCAGTGAGAGGACTAAAACTCAAGAGATTCTGCAGGTGCTGGAAATCCTGAGTAACACACACACAAAATGCTGGAGGCACTCAGCAGGTCAAGCAGCATCCATGGGAAGGAATAAACAGTCGACATTTCGGGCCAAGATCTTTCATCAGGATTGGAAAGGAAGGAGGAAGGAGCTAGAATAAGAAAGTTGGGGAGGGGGAGGAGGTGATAGGTTTTTTTTGGCTGACTGTCTGGTGTGACACGATTAAAAGAAAAGGTGATAGGTGAAGCCAGCTGGGTGGAGGAGGGGGTTTGAAAGAGAAGCTGGAAGAGGTAAAGGGCTGAAGAAGAAGGAACCTGATAGGAGAAGAGTATGGACTGTGGGAGAAATGTTCAAAGTAAATATATTATCAAAGTACATATGTGTCATCATATACAACCTTGAGATTCATTTTCTTGCTGGCGTACTCAATAAATACAATAACCATAATAGAATCAATGAAAGACCACGCTAGCAGGTTGGACAACCAATGTGCAAAAGACAAAAAACCTGTGCAAATACAAATAATCAGTGATAATAATAATAATAAATAATAAATATTGAGAACACGAGAGGAGTCCCTGAAATTTCATCCGTAGACTGTGGGAACTATTAAGTGCTGGGGCAAGTGAAGTTGAGTGAAGTTATCCTCTCTGTTTCAGGAGCCTGATGGTGTGAGTCCTGAGGCTCCTGTACCTTCCTGATGGCAACAGTGAGAAGAAAGCATGACCTGGTGGTGGGGGTCCCTGATGATGGATGCTGCTTTCCTGCAACAACGTTCCATGTAGATGTGGTCAGTGGTAGGGAGGGCTTTACCTGTGAAGGACTGGGCTGTATCCAGTACTTTTTGTAGGATTTTCCATTCAAGTTTATAAGTGATTGTGGTGCAGCCGGTCAATATATTCTCCACGACAGATCCATAGAAGTTAGTCAAAGTTATAGACGTCATGGCGAACCTTCACGAACTAAGGAAGTGGAGGTGCTGCTGTGCTTTCTTCATAATTGCACTTACATACTGTACTCGGGTCCTCTGATCCCCTGCTGAGGGCTGGCTCCAGTTTCCTCCTCCTGAAGTCAATAATCAGTTCCTTGTTCTTGCTGACATTAAGTAAAGGGTTATTGTTGTGGCACCATTCAACCAGATTTCCAATCACCTGCCTACATGCTGATTCGTCACCACCTTTGATTCGACCTACGACAGTGATGTCATCCGCAAACTTTAGAGCTGTGCTTAGCCACACAGTCATAAGTGTAAAGCAAGCAGAGCAGGGGACTAAGCACACAGCCTAGTTGTGCACTTGTGCTGATGGTGATTGTGGAGGACATGTTGTTGCCAGTCCCACTGCGGTGGGTCTGTAAGTGAGGAAGTCGAGTATCCAGTTGCACAAGGAGGTATTGAGGCCAAGTCTTGAAGCTTATTAATTGGTTGACAAGCATCGGGGGGGAGGTGATAGGCAGGAAAGGAGAAGTGAAGAGGTAAGAGGGGATTCAGAGTAGGAATGGAAGAAGAAGGAAGGGGAAGTGAGAGAAATCAATATTCATGCCTTCAGGTTGGAGTCTACTGGACGACATATGGGTTGTCGCTGTAGAGGAGGCCATGAATCGACCTGTTGGAATGGGAGTGGAGATTGGAATTAAAATGGCTGGCCAACGGGAAATCCTGGTTTTTGTGGATGGAGCAAAGATGCTCGACAAAGCGGTCCCCTAATCCACGGGTCTCACCAATGTGAAGGAGGCTGCATCGGGAGCACCAGACACAGTAGACAACCCCAATAGATCTACAGGTGAAGTGTTGCCTCACCAGGAAGGACTATTTGGGGCCCTTAATAGAGGCGAGGGAGGAGGTGAATGGGCAGGTGTAGTACTTCTTACGCTTGCAGGGATAAGTGCCAGGAGGGGATTAGTGGGGATGGACAAATGGACAAGGGAATCACAGTGAGGATGGTCCCTACGGAAAGCAGAGAGTTGGAGGGGTGGTCATTAAAATAAAGATGGTGTTTGGCGGTACGACAGTTTCCTTAACATTGTTATAGCCGGGGGTGGTAGTGGGGATAAGCTGTCACTACCTATTAAATGCTCCCAATGGCATGCGTCTCAAATCGAGTCCAGCTCCTGGCCTTCACGTGTGGCTTGGCATCTAATCCTGGTGGAACCGTTTGTACTGACAGGAGAAGGGGCAAAGGCGGGTTACTGGCACCTTAGAAATAGTCACTTCGGGCAGATGGGACTCATCAGCTGTGGCTGGGAGCTCATCTAGAAGAAGAAAAACCCTGAGCTTAAACCTCTTTTGCTTTGTGGCTGTACCCACTTGTGGAGAAGGCCTTGGGAGTAAACCCTGAGGAAAATTCCAGTTCTGGGGTCCCAAAGAAAGTCCTACATTGAGTTCAACCCTGACTGACAACTCTGTGATGCTGCTAGTGCCAAACTGGATCGGTCTTTGCCATTCCTTTGGATTCCTCAGCTGCGTTGGGGGGGGGGGGTGCGGGGGAGCCTGCTGCATGCATCTCCATATTGTACTGCCCAGGCTTGCGTACTTGTGTGCTGGTTTGCATATCATGTAGACAGCTGGGTGACAGCATGCATGGTTGACCCCAAGAGAGGGTCTCATTTGGTGGTAGGATCCCCATGAAAATGGCTGAGGTTGCAGAGAATGGTTTGCTGGATGCGGAAGCGCAGCGGGTGATCGGAACTGAGGGAGGACAATGTGATTGCTGTCTTCCTGATTTTAGTTCTTTCAAGGCTGATCCTTGCATTCCCTTCCTGGTAGGGATGGCAACTGACTAGGGATCAGACTGGGAAAATTCCTTCAGGCTCGGCATTCTCACACCAATCCACCGAGGCAGTGTTAACTGTGAAGTTATTAAATCACAACCACAGAAGCCACTTAATATATTCCATTGCAGTTTGTCTGATTGATGCCTCAAGTCTGGGACCAGTGTAATGTAGTGTTCCCGGCCTTGTATCGCTATGTAAGGGAGAGCTTGTGGCTGGGGCATCTTGTGGGGGTGAGCTTGTGGGTGGAGCGTGCTGTGCATGGGGCTTGCATGTGAGACTTAAGGGGGGGGCTTGTGGATAAGCTTCTGGGTGGGACTTGATGGGGATGGGGCTTATTATGGGTGGGGCTCCTTAGAGCCATGGGCAGTGGCTAGTTGTGGGTTGTGAGTGCGTCTAGTGGGTGAGGACCATTGGGACAGCTTTTACTTTGGGCAGGGGCTTGTTGTGGATGGTGCTTATTCTGGGTGGGTTTCATTGTGGTCGATGCTTGTTGCAGCCATGGTAGTGGCTAGTTGTGGGTTGTGAGTGTGTTTTGTTGTGGGTGAGGCTGATTGGGATAGGTTTGATTATTATAGCTTACCCTCCCTGTAACAAGTTGGGGAGTGGAGATCCATCCAACCTCTTGATGCCTAGTGGTGTCCAGGAGCAGAGGTTGAGGGAGGTCTTTTTGCTTGTGCACGGGCTGTTTCCTGGTAGCCCTGGGCAACATTGGATGGGAGGAAGACCGAGCCTTGGGTTGAAACTGAGCTTGGACTTTTCATGGGTCTAGACACCAAGGGGAGTCAAGTCCTATAGTTAGTTGCCACCATAGCCTCCACAAGGCTCCTCGCCTCCTTCTCAGAGTAAACAGAGTGATAACATCAGTGGTTCTCTTTTTATGGAGTTATATCTATTCTGGGCTTTATTGTTGGTTTTACAGAAAAATTGGTTTCTTTTATTAATGTTATATGAAACGGGCAAGTTTCCTTTTCGACAAGGAAGTTCCATTTAGTAAAGGACTATTTGCAACCTCAGCTAAGCAACATTCATAGTCATGGAAAAATACAGCACAGAAATAGGCCCTTCAGCCCATCTAGTCCATGCTGAACCATTTAAACTGCCTACTCCCATCAACCTGCACCAGGACCATAGCCCTCTATACACCTACCATCCATGTACCTATCCAAACTGCTCTTAAACATTGAATCGAGCTTGCATGCACCGCTTGCACTGTCAGCTTATTCCTCACTCTCACAGCCCTCCGAGTGAAGAAGCTTCCCCTCATGCTCCCCTTAAACTTTTCACCTTAATCCATGACCTCTAGATGTAGTCCCACACAACCTCAGTGGAAAAAGCCTGCTCATATTTACCCTATCTATACCCCTCATAATTTTGTATGTCCCTATCAAAAGTCCCCTCAATCTTTTACATTCCAAAGAATAACGGCCTAACCTATTCAACCTTTCCTCATAACTCAGGTCCTCCAGTCCTGGCAACATCCTTGTGAATTTTCTCTGTACTCTTTCAATCTTATTTATATTTTTCCTGTAGGTAAATGATCAAAACTGCACACGATACAACAAATTAGGTCTCACCAATGTCTTATAGAAGTTCACCGTAACATCCCATCTCTTGGAACTGAATATTTTGAATTATGAAGGCCAAAGTGGCAAAAGTTTTCTTTACAAGCCTGTCTACCTGTGCTGTCACTTTCAGTGAGTTATGGATCTGTATTGCCAGATCCCTCTGCTCTACCACACTCCCCTGTGCCCTACCACTCACCATGTAAGACCTACCCTGGTTGGTCATCCCAATGCGCAACACTTCACATTTGTCTGCATTAAATTCCACCTGCCATTTTTCACTTTCCAGCTGGTCTAGATCCCCACTGCAAGCTCTGATAATCTTCCTCACTGTCCACTACACCCCCAATCTTGGTGTCATCTGCAAACTTGCTGATCCAGTTAACCACATTATCATCCAGTCCTGGAATATGACACAAGTCGAACTCAAGTTAATGATTCCAAGATGTCCCACGCAGTTGCCTTGGCAAAACATGCAGTCAATTCTCTCATAACATGTCATTATACACTACCATGGAGCTGCCAGTTAAAGAGATCGATCATAATCTGTTTCGGTGACTCCAAACACACACTGTGAACTTTTTAAAGTAGATCAGGCTGAAACACATTGTGCAAGATCGAAGTCTCCGTGTTGTTTCCACACCTGGGGGTAAATTTGTTAGCTGTCAGTTGAAATGCTAATTCAAAAGGAACACGCGTCAAATCTACTTCAATGGAAATCATGTTTATGCATGGAAATAAATAAATTGCACTTATTGCACTTGCATCTGTGTGGACCTCAAGTGTAATTACCATTGTTAGGTAGAAATTAAGTGTGCTCACCAGTTTAAAAAAGGTAGCCAACCGGTGCTCCCGATGTGGCCTTTTATATATTGGTGAGACCCGACGCAGACTGGGAGACCGCTTTGCTGAACATCTACACTCTGTCCGCCAGAGAAAGCAGGATCTCCCAGTGGCCACACATTTTAATTCCACATCCCATTCCCATTCTGACATGTCTATCCACGGCCTCCTCTACTGTAAAGATGAAGCCACACTCAGGTTGGAGGAACAACACCTTATATTCCGTCTGGGTAGCCTCCAACCTGATGGCATGAACATTGACTTCTCTAACTTCCGCTAGGCCCCACCTCCCCCTCGTACCCCAGCTGTTACTCATTTTTATGCACACATTCTTTCTCTCACTCTCCTTTTTCTCCCTCTGTCCCTCTGAATATACCTCTTGCCCATCCTCTGGGTCACCCCCCCCCCCGTCTTTCTTCCCGGACCTCCTGTCCCATGATCCTCTCGTATCCCCTTTTGCCTATCACCTGTCCAGCTCTCGGTTCTATCCCTCCCCCTCCTGTCTTCTCCTATCATTTTGCATCTCCCCCTCCCCCTCCAGCTTTCAAATCCCTTACTCACTCTTCCTTCAGTTAGTCCTGACGAAGGGTCTCGGCCTGAAACGTCGACTGCGCCTCTTCCTATAGATGCTGCTTGGCCTGCTGCGTTCACCAGCAACTTTGATGTATGTTGCTTCAAATCCCTTACTCACTCTTCCTTCAGTTAGTCCTGACGAAGGGTCTCGGCCTGAAACGTCGACTGCGCCTCTTCCTATAGATGCTGCTTGGCCTGCTGCGTTCACCAGCAACTTTGATGTATGTTGCTTGAATTTCCAGCATCTGCAGAATTCCTGTTGTTTGCGAGCCAATTTAGATGCATGATAGTCTCACAATCAGCAATGTGATAATGACCAGGATATTTGGTTTAGTGATGTTGATTGATAGATATTGGTCAGAACATCAGGAAGCTCAGTTAGGCCACTTGGCTAGCATGGAAATGTTGGGCCAAATAGCCTGTTTTCCTTGCCGTATAGCTCTGTGACTAACAATCTGACCTATTTTGCCAGTATCACTGGGTCTTTCTCATTAAACTCAGAATTTATCTGAAGTCTTATTTGCAAGTTGCCCCTTCTGACAATACAGCTTGCTCTGTATGGCTTTTGCTTTGATTACATGCTCAGGCCTCTGGTGCAGTTCTTAAACACAGAACCTTCTGAACAAAGGCAACAGTATCTAAATAATTATACCAAATTACTGAAGTAGTGAGTTGAATGCTGTGGAGAGGTTAGCAGTGGGTGAAGGAGTGCAGAGAGTGCTCTTGTTTGTTCTTGTCATGGGCAGTGGAAGATTGGTATTGGAATTGGAAGGACCACCTTTCATCAGTCACCATCTGTGCTCCATCCACCTCACCCTATCATTGCGCAAAGCAAAGAGGATAATTCTGCGAACTCCTGCAGCACCTGCAACTGGAATGATAACACATATGCACTTTCACATGCGTTTATTGTCAACAGGCGTATATACTCAGGGTATCAATTCCATGAAAGTCAGCATTTTGCAGACCAGGTGACCTCAAGTGAAGTTTGAATTTATTCTTGTGGGCACACATGCCCACGGTGTAAATACAGCGCCAGCACAGTACATTACAAACATCAGTTAACATAGACTTAAATTAATGTAAATTATACTTAACCTACCAGGCAAAATAAACTAAAAGAAACTTTATGCATTAATGCAAGTTGAGAGAGGGAAAAAGTAGATTTGGTTTTGAGGTAGTTTTAGGGGTTTTCAGGTCAATTCAAGAACCTATAGTGGGGAAGAAGCTGTTGTTGATCCTTGAAGTGTGGATTGCCAGGCTCCTGTACCTCCTGCCTGGTGGCAGCATCGAGAAGAGGGCCTGGCTCAGGTGGTGGGGGCCCCACCTTTCCGAGACATTGCCTCTTGCAGACATCGTCAATGGTGGGGAGAACCTGTGATGGAACTGGCTGAATCCACCACTCTTTGTAGCCTCTTGTGTTCCTATGCATCAGAGCTTCAACATAATTGCTTGAATTTCCAGCATCTGCAGAATTCCTCGTGTTTACGTTGAGCATTTTCTTGGTGAATTACATTCTTGCTTGTTACTGAATAACTAACTAGCAACAATGAATTTGGGTTCCCACATTCAACAAGCTGTTAATAAGTAACTCTGAGAATGGATGTGCCCTTTGCAATGATTGAGTCAGTGCAGGGTGTATGAATCAGATAAAGATTGGTCAAAGCAATCTTGAGTGCAATTAAGTTAATTACAAATACCAGAAGTTCTATCTGCTGCTGGCATTTTAGATTTACAGTACATAGATTAGTTAATTCAGAAATGTTATTGTCATGATTACTCTACAGTCTGTTTGAACATTATGGTACAAGGCTCCGGATTTCCGGCATATGTCCTTAGGGAATGCTACTGCACATAGCAGCTGGTGTTAATGCATTCAGGCGCCTCCTTGTCAGCTACTAATGCTGTTTTACTCAAGTAATGAAGTGACGTGTTACATTGCACCCTTCCACTCGCCTTCCAGCTGGTGGTGTAGAGCATCTTGTACAGACTTTCAAAGCCATTTCTCCACAAGGACATCAAATCACAAAGATCTCACAGACCTATGGTTCAGGATGATGTTTATGTTCCTTTACTCTATCTCATCGTGTCAACATAACCTCTGTTTTTTCCTTCTTCACATTTAGCTGACCTTTAAATCCATCTATGTTTTTCATCTCAATTACTCTTTGTGTCAGAGCTTGCGCCTGTGAGCTGCATTTTATTAGCATCTTCATGTTTTCTTCTAAAGGAGAGGGAGGATTAAACTGATGAGCATTCAGGAAAAGGTGCTGGGTATCGGATGTGTACTATAACTGGTTTCTTAGCTAGACTCAGTACAAGAGCTTGCACTGTGAGTGTCCAAACCCTATAGAATAATGTTCCAGTGGAAATCTTCAGTATAGAAATGCACTTTTATTTTTGTCCTAAGCATACTAGTGGCACTTTACAACTGATGCAGTACAAGGGGTGATTGGTAAGTTCATGGCCTAAGGTAGAAGGAGTCAATTTTAGAAAACCTAGCACATTTATTTTTCAACATAGTCCCCCCCTACATTTACACACTTAGTCCAGTGGTCATGGAGCATACGGATCCCTTCTTTGTAGAAGTTGGCATCTTGGACTTCTAGAAAGTGGTCCACAGTGTAGAAGGAGATGAGTTATTAACTTCAAGCTTTCTGCATAATCACTCAAAGAGTTGAACTGCACGTGCATGTAACGAGAGCTGTATAACTCATCTCCTTCTACCATAGGCCACGAGCTTATCAATCATCCCTCGTACTTCTGTGTTTGACAAAGTTCTCAAAGAACTTTCTAGAGGACATAGCTTGCTGGAGTTTTGGACATTAAGGAACTTGTGTGCAGTAGTGTTGTCTGTGTAGAGTTCTTCCTGTGGCTGTGTGGGTTTTCTCCAGATTCTCTGATTTTGTTCCACATCCCAAAAACATGATACTGGTGGGGTAAGTAGCCACTGCAAATTGCCCCTGTTGTAGGCGAGGTGGTAGATCAAGGGGAAAATTGATGAGAATGTAGGTTAAGTGCAAGAATGATGTTATTCCATTATTCAAGAAGTGAAATAGGAATAATCTTGTAAATTATAGGCCAGTGTCTCATGCCAGTGGTAGGGAAATTGTTGGAGAGGATTTTTAGGGATAGGTTTTATGAGCACTTGGAAAACTGTACCTTAATAAGAACAGTCAGCATAGCTTTGTGTGGGGCAAGTCATGTCTTGCTAACCTGACTGAGTTTTTTCCAGGAGCTATGGATGTTGAAAAGGTCCCTCTTGGATGGCTCTTACAGAAAATTAGGATGGATGGGATTCACAGTAAATGGACTGTTTTGATTCCGAATTGGCTTGCCTGTAGAAAACTGAGGATAGCAGTTGATGGGGCTTCTTCTGGCTGGATGTCTGTACCTAGTGGTGTTCTGCATAGATCTGCACTGGACCTCTGGTGATTGTGATATATGTATGACTTGGATGAAAATGTAGATGGGTAGTCAGTACGTGTGCAGATGATCTGAAGATTGGGGGTGTTGTGGATAGTGTCAAAGACTGTCAAATGATTCAGTGGGATATAGATCAGTTGCAGGTATGGGTAGATAAATAGCAGATGGAGTTTAACCTGGCTAAGTGCAAAGTGTGGCAGTTTGGGAGATGAAATATAAATGGACAGTACACTATTAATGGCAAGACCCTTAAGAGCATTGATGGATGGGCAGAGGGATCCTGGGGTCCAAGTCCATAGCTCCTAGATAGTGGCTACATAGTTTGATAGGGTGATAAGAAGGCATGTAGCATGCTTACTTTTATTAGTCAAGAGTCAGGAAGTTATGTGGCAGCTTTATAAAACTCTGGCTAGGCCAGATCTGGAATACTGCATTTAATTCTTCTTGTCCCAACACAGGAACGCTGGAGAGGCTGCAGAAAAGGCTTACTGGGATGCTGTCTGGATTGGAGGGCATTGCTAAAAGGAGAGGTTGAACAAACCTGGGTTTTTTCTCTGAGGCAGCAGAGGCTGAGGGGAGAAATGACAGAAGATTATGAGAGGCATAGATAGAGCATGCAGCCAGTATCTTTTTCCCAAGGTTGAAATGTCTAATGCCAGAGGGTATACATTTAAGGTGAGAGGGATTAAGTTCAATAGAGATGTACTGGCAAAGTTTTTATACACAGAATGGAGGATGCTTGGAATGCACTGCCTGTGATGTTGTGGAGACAAATATAATGGAAGCCTTTAAGAAACTTTTAGATCGGCACATGAATGTGCAGGAAATGGAAGGATATAGATATAATGTAGGCAGAAGCGATTAGTTCAATTGGGCATTTGATTACTAATTTAATTGGCTCAGGACAACATTGTGAGCCAAAGGGTCTGTTCCTGTACTGTACCTATGTTCTGTTAGTATAATAATTAACAGTGACTCAATGGGCAAATGTTTCCACTCCTTATCAGTTCTTTGACAAAGAGGATCATGAAGGGTTTTATGAGAGTGAATAAACAAAACAATTTCTGGTTGATGACCAGAGGAGATTGACGAGAGTGGAAAAAGACCAGAAGGAAATAAAAACGAAGCAGCTATTTATGGTAATGCCTACATTACCATTGTGAGGACATTTCAAAGTACTTAATTAATCGTTGAGCACTTTGGAATTTCCTGAGGTGAGGAAAGGTGCCATAAAGAAGCATGTGTCCCTGCACAGCAAAGTGTTACACCTGCGACATCACCGCTTCCACGTGAGGTAGTCTGTCACATGTGAGTTTCACAGGATTATGTTCTCCTGGTGTGTCCTCCTCCACACTGGTGAAACTGGAGATAGGTTGGGGACTGCTTCACCAAGCACTTGTCATGCCTGCTGCCATCTCCCTGTGTCCAGCTGCTTTATTTCCTCTTAATATTCCTGCACCAACATTCTGCCCACGGTTTCCTCCACTGCCAGGCCAAGGGTAGATGCAGATTAGGGGAGCAGTACCTCGTATTCTGCCTTGGTGGTCTCCAACCTGACGCACAAACGTCGATTTCTCTAACCTCTGGTAACCGCTCCCCTCTGTCCCTTTTCCCTATTTATCTTTTTTCTCTCCTTCTGGTCCAACTGCCCCCCCATCACCCTATCTCTTTCCACTTCCCTGTCCTCTCCATCTGCCTATCACCCACACATACCTCCCCTGTACTCCTACACAACTCCCTCACTTTATTCCATGATCCACTGTCCTCTCCTATTAGATTCCAATAGCCCTTTGTCATTTTCACCCATCACCTCCCAGCTTTTAACATAATTTCTACTCTCTGTCATCTCTCATTTGCCTGTCACCCCTGTCACCTGGATTCGCCTATCAGCTGCCAGCTCCCGGCTAGCCCCTCCCTCCAGCTTTTTATATTGGCACCTTCCCTCTTTCTTTCTAGTCCAGATGAAAGGTCTCGACCCGAAACATCGACACTCCCTTTCCCTATGTAGATCAGAATCATATTTAAAGTCCTAGGCATATGTTGTGAAGGTTGTTTTTACACAGCAGCAGTTCATTGCTTACATAATAAAAAACTAAATTCTGGTAAGAAGTCTGTGTGTATGTGTATATATAATCTGTATTTAAAAAGTTAAATTAAACAAGTAGTGCAAAAAGAGAGAGAGAAAATAGTGAGGTAGTGCTCTTGGGCTCATTGTCCATTAGAAATCTGATAGCAGAATTGTTGAGTGTGTGCCTCCTCCCTGATGGTGGCAATGAGAAGAGGGGTTGTTCTGGGTGATGGGGGTCCTTAACGATGAATGCTGCCTTTTTGAGGCATCACCTCTGGAAGATGTCTTGGATAGTGCCCATGATAGGGCTGACTGAGTTTAAAATTTTCTGCAGCAGTAACTCCTGTGCTTTGGGTGCTGATACTGTATCATTCTGTCTCTCTGATACAGGTGAGCTGACTCTCTCTGAGAACACCTTGAGGCTATTGCAACAGTTTAGCTGAGGCATGATTTTTGCCTTTTCATACTCTTTTGACATTAGGTGATGGGTGCTGTCCAAACTTCCATAGCTTTCACAACTTTCCACTGTTCGTCATTCACACTTTAAAATTCCAGGTGTGGAAAATTAACTTGAGCTGGCACTGAGACAGAACATGACGTAACTCAATAATGAAAAGCGGAAGGAGTCATTCTTTCAGGCTATTTATTTCTGTTCTGTATTATTGAAGCGAAATACACCATTACATCTTTTTTCCCTTGAACATTAGAACAGCAAAGAGACTTCAGACTTAAGATATTTTCAAAGTGCCATTAAGGAGCAAAATATGGCAGACTTGTAAACAGAAAGCTCCCACAAACAGTGTGCTAACGTTTGGGTGACATTGTATATTGCAAAAAACTATAGATGTTAGAGTTATCAGTAGGTGACAACATTTGTGAAGAGAGAAACAAAGTTAATGTTTAATAGTTCCTGTTTTTACATGTCCAGCAGACCAATCATCTCCCTTTAATGCGCATTGACTACTGTCTGTTAGATGACACCAGTTGCATTCTCATGGTCTCCACCATGGCGGATATAACCTTTGTCCTCTGCATCCATTACTCACCTCTGCAATTTAAAACACTTCTTGTTTTCTCCTTCTCCCTGTTCTGATAAAAGGCCATCAACATGAAATATTAACTCTCTCACACTTCTGTCGCCCGGATTTAATGCTGAGCTTGGGTGCATTCTGTGTGGAGTTTGAATGTTCTTCCTGTGTCTGCATGAGGCACTCGACCAAGAGATCATAAACATAAACTGTAAATCCAACAGGTCCTTGGAATAAATTACTTTAGCAAAACAGAGGGCAAAACTCATAGTTCTTACTACTGCATGCCCTTATGGTAGGAGAGAATTATAGGGATGCATATACTGTGCTGTGTAGAAGTCTTAGGCACATATATATAGCTAGGGAGCCTAAGACTTTTGCACAATACTGTAGTAATTTTATCTATTGCACTGCACTGCTGCAAAAAAAAGATATACCCGTTTGTAGGTTAATTGGTCATTGTAAATTGCCCCAATCAGGGATTGCTAGACAGTGTGGTTTGAAGGATGATTCCGTGCTGTATCCCAATAAAAAATTTATGAAAACTTTGCCAGGAAGGGCACGTCCTGACTCAGGCAGAAAAAGCCTTTATTTTCGGTCTGTTTCATGGCACTTTTATTTGCTGTTTGCTAACCTTCTTTGGCTCTGCTGCCTCTGCGCAGTGTACTTGAGTCAGGAGGCTCAATCTTGGGTCTCATCCTTTATTCCTGTGCGATATTGGTTTCACAATCAGAAGTGCTGTCTGTTGGAAAGGATAACAAAAACCTAGACCTTACGTAGACTTAGATGGAAGTGAAAGATGCAAAGCTAGTGTCACAAAGAGGGGTTCTCCCCAGTGACTAAGCCTGACAATATTACTGAAAAAAGATTTTACAGGTTTTCTGACATCAAGTGTGGGTGATAGTCTGGGACATGACTTTCCATAATGTAAAACTGCATCATTTGTGCATGTGTCAAGAAATGCGAGTTGTTTATTTCTTTATTTGTTCACGTAAGTTTTGCTGGAAAAAATTATTATTTCATACTTAAAAATTATTGTGTAGTGATTCGTGAATTCTGTATGGGTTATTACCCAAATGGCTGTAATGCAGAGTCTCCTGTATCGTTTTAGGATCCTTTGTATATCGCTTTGTATAATGTTTCCAAAATTATAACGTATGTGCATATTTACGAATGATGATAATGGAGTTGTTAGGCTGAAAGTGCTTTCAGGTCTTGACATGCAGAATACAAGGGCCCGTTTATCTTTTATAGCCCTTCCTAATTAAATTGAGAAAGCTTGTCCATTCTACCTGCTGAAGGGTCTTTGCCCCAGACGTCGACTGTTTACTCTTTTCCTTAGCTGCTGCCTAGCCCTGCTGAGTTCCTCTACCATTTTGTGTGTGTTGCTCGGATTTCCAGCTTCTGCAGATTTTCTCTTGTTTGTCCATTCTAGTTGCTTTGCGGGATTTTAGAATTTGTTCATTCTTTGGTAGCCAGGCTTTACAGTTATTTGTTACCTACCCTTAACCACCTTTGGGATGTGGTGCTGAGTCATTTCTTGAACTACTGCAGTCCTTTGGGAGAGGGTACTCTCTGGCACTCTTAGGGAGGGAGTTGCAAGATTCAGGCTCAGTAATGAAGGAACTGTGCTAAATCAGGATTGCATGTGACGTGGAGAGAAAGGCGCTGCTGATTCCATTCATCTATTGACTTGTCCTACTTTGTGGCAAACACGAGGAATTCTGCAGATGCTGGAAATTCAAGCAACACACATCAAAGTTGCTGGTGAACGCAGCAGGCCAGGCAGCATCTCTAGGAAGAGGTACAGTTGACGTTTCAGGCCGAGACCCTTCGTCAGGACTAACTGAAGGAAGAGCTAGTAAGAGATTTGAAAGTGGGAGGGGGAGGGGGAGATCCACAATGATAGGAGAAGACAGGAGGGGGAGGGATGGAGCCAAGAGCTGGACAGGTGATTGGCAAAAGGGATATGAGACGATCATGGGACTGGAGGCCTAGGGAGAAAGAAAAGTGGGGGGGACCCAGAGGATGGGGAAGGGGTATAGTGAGAGGGACAGAGGGAGAAAAAAGAGAGAGAGAAAAAGAATGTGTGCATACAATTTGAGAAAGCGGGATCTCCCAGTGGCCCCACATTTTAATTCCACATCCCATTCCCATTCTGACATGTCTATCCACGGTCTCCTCTACTGTAAAGATGAAGCTACACTCAGGTTGGAGGAACAACACCTTATATTCCGTCTGGGTAGCCTCCAACCTGATGGCATGAACATTGACCTCTCAAACTTCCGCTAATGCCCCACCTCCCCCTCGTACCCCATCCGTTATTTATTTATATGCACACATTCTTTTTCTCTCTCTCCTTTTTCTCCCTCTGTCCCTTTCACTATACCCCTTGCCCATCCTCTGGGTTCCCCCCCCTTTTCTTTCTCCCTAGGCCTCCTGTCCCATGATCCTCTCATATCCCTTTTGCCTATCACCTGTCCAGCTCTTGGCTCCATCCCTCCCCCTCCTGGCTTCTTCTATCATTTTGGATCTCCCCCTCCCCCTCCCACTATCAAATCTCTTACTAGCTCTTCTTTCAGTTAGTCCTGATGAAGGGTCTCGGCCCAAAACGTTGACTGTACCTCTTCCCAGAGATGCTGCCTGGCCTGCTGCTTTCAGCAGCAACTTTGATGTGTGTTACTTTGTGGCTTAGGTCGGAATGAAGGGCAGACTACAGAAGTAACTGCAGTGCATTTGTAGCCTGTACACACAGCAGCTCCTGTGTAATGGTGGTAGAGAGTGTGAATGCTTAAGCTGCTAGTGGTCGGAGTACCAGGCAAAGAGGCTGCTTTGAAGTGGATGTTGCTGAGAGGCATTGGAGTTGAACTCATCTCATTTTGATTTGTGTCTTGTAGAATTTGGAAAGGCCTAGGGCGTCAAGAAGAGATACACGTGCTGCAAGATACTCTGACTGTGACCTGTTCTTGCATCTATAGTATTTATGTAGCTGGTCTGGTTGAGTTTCTGGTCAATGCTGACCTCAAGAAACTCAGTGATGTTAGTGCCATTGAACATAAAGGGTGGGTGGAGACCCTGTTGTTGGTATCGTTGCCCAATACTTTCATAGCACAAATGTTCTTAGCTACCTATCAAGGACTTGCTGCACGCAGGCATGGGCTGCTTCATTGGCCGAGAAGTTATAAATAGAATTGAGTATTGTGCATTTATTAGCAAGTATCCCTAGTCCTAACCTTTGATGAAAGGAGGTTATTGATGAAGCAGTTGAATATAGTTGGGTCTAGGACCATCAACAATGATGTTGTAATCTCCGATAATCATGAGCACTGGAGTGTTTTCCCTTTGACCATTGATTTACCAGGTGGTACCTTTGTATCATTCTCTATCAAATTGATATGCAGAACACCTTTATTCACCTCTCCTCTGGAACTCAGTCCTTGGTGATGATAAGACCATGAGATTTCGGAGCAGAATTTGGCTCATTGAGTTTGCTCCGCCATTTCATCATGGCTGATCCATTTTCCCTGTCAGCCCCAATCTCCTGCCTTCTCCCCGTATCCCTTCATGCCCCGACTAATCAAGAATCTATCAACCTCTGCCTGAAATATACCCAGTGACTTGGCCTCCACAGCCACCTAAGGCAACAAGTTCCACAGATTCAGCACTCTCTGAATGTCTGGAGCTAAGTGGTCTTAGCAAAACCACAAGAGGCATCACTGAGCAGGATGTTGGATAAGTAAGTACTGCTCGATAGCATTGTTAAAGAAGCTTCCACCACTTGGCTGGTGATGGACTGTACACTGATTGGGTGG
This sequence comes from Mobula hypostoma, assembly GCF_963921235.1. NCBI lineage: Eukaryota > Metazoa > Chordata > Chondrichthyes > Myliobatiformes > Myliobatidae > Mobula > Mobula hypostoma. The sequence goes on from NC_086097.1 coordinate 92,017,709, forward strand.
GAATTAGGCAGAAAGGATTTTTGTGAATTGAATATAAATTTGTAGTCTTCCGTATCATCTGGCAACCTTGGTGATATAAATGCATTGAAACTAGAGATATGGCCTAGTTCCAGAGAGTAAGCCTCTAACACAGGGCAAATGTTGCCATCGCTTTATCTAGTTCTCTCATCCATTTCTTGATACCATATAAAATGACTGAAATGGCTGAAAATTGCCCTGTGTGAAGGTGAGATGGATACCATTTCTTAAAGACTTCTGCATACATGGTTGTAAATACCTCAGCTTTACCTGTAGTACTCACGTGCTGGTCCTGCCATCGCTGAGGATGAGGTTGAAGCTCCCACTTCCTGTTAGCCTCTTAATTATACGCCTGCAGTCCCACTCAGACCTTGGGGCTTCAGCCTGATTCACTGGTCACAAGACCTCTCAGCTTTGTCTGTCGCCTACAGCTTTTGTAATTTACAGTCTGCATTATCTTTGTTTTTTTTTTGACCATCTTGGTACCTCAATATTTTACTGTTGGCTGGCTGCTACGTCCTGCTCATCCTTTGATTCCCCTGGTTTGACTGTGATGATAAAGTGAGGGATGTGTCAGGCAAGAAGTCACAGATTGTGGTGGTGTACATTTCTGCTGCCACTGTTGATAGTTCACAGCTTCCGGAACTGTGATTACTCTGTTCAACATGAACATCTTGTCATACAACACGTGGTGGGTGTGCTGGGTATAAAGACACGACTTTGTCTCCAAAAGTGCAGTGGCCGTATTATTGAAGTGGAACCCGTAAATTTCTGATAATTAGCATTTCCTACTACACTGTGCACCATTCTGTTATTTTTGCCCCGGTCGCTGACATATTCACTGTTTACACTGAGCTTCACGCAAGTCAAAAAATTTGATTGCACCTTGGTGAGTGTAAAATGATCTGAGGTCACAAGAAAATGTTTAGACACGCAAGTTCTTTGCTTTGTTTTCTCTGACTACTATCCCTTATCTGCTGTGTCCAACAGGCAGTGAGAATCATTCGAGACATGTTTCCCCTCAGCCAGCCAACAGTTTCACCGTTACCTACACCACTCCGATAGTATGTGTGGTATTGGAAAAGGAAGGCATGGTTCAATTGACATGGCAACGTGAAATTTTATAGGAATTGTGCTGCAAAGTCCGGCGAGATCCATCTAGAACTTTACTTCAGGAGGTGCTATACTTGAGTTGTATACACTACAGATCTGATATTTCAGATTAATGCATTTATTATGGAGATACAGTGTGGAATAGGCCCTTCTGGCCTTTCAAACTGCTCCACCCAGCAATCCCCCAATTTTAATCCTAGCCTAATCACGGGACAATTTATAATGACCAATGAACCTACCAACCGGCCAAGCAATTAATCATGATTTATATGTTGTCAGCTCATATTTCCTCTTATTTTAGGCTAAGATTGATATTCATAGTTGGCAACGCACACAAATTGCTGGAGGAACTCAGCAGGCCAGGCAGCATCTACAAAAAAATAGAGTCGGATGTTTTGGGCCGAGACCCTTTGACTATACATAGTTGGGGCTGTCAGGCCAATGTTACAGCTGTTGAACTTATGCACATCACTAGGATGACAAATGTTGTTGCATACTAATGACTCATCTCACAACATTGAAATCATAATCATAGAAATAGGCTGCATTCACCAGCAACTTTTATGTGTGTCAGTTGATTTAACAGGTCAGTCACCTAGCATATGAGATCTCTTCCTCCAGGATCTCCACCTGTTCTTTTCTCCTGCATGTATTTATTCTCTATAAATGTATCAGTACTATTTGCCTCAGTTGCTGATGCAGAAGGTCGAGCATCAGACTTTCAGTGAACATTGGACAGTGTGGAGTGTTGTTCCTTCAAAGGCCACACTCAATCATCTACAGGGCTCTCGGCTGCAGCTTGCTGGGATACTGGCCTTTCATTTTCTCCTATAATTGATCAACTGAGAACAAATTTAGAAATTCCAAGCGCAAGTCATATTGAGCACAGGTTGAATATTCAGCCATTTTTTTGGGAAACATGGCCAACTTCATAAGAATGTAATGTTACAACATTGCAAAAATTGCATTAAATAGGGTTGTTCTAAATAAAATGTTGAAATCTGCCTTATTCTTTTGTGCTTGATAACTAAAGTGCATTTTTACCAATTTTTGTAGCGTTTTTTAAAGATAACCTTTTTAAACACAGCATTAAAAGGCATCTTTGAAATAGATGTTTTTTAAATAAATAAACTGACCATGACAAGTGAAAAGATCAAAGTATTTTTAACTTGTATTTAATTATTCAAAATTGAGTTGTGCGTCATTGGTGGTTTGACACTGGTTAATTTTTGTGATAAACAGATTTTGGTTTTGTTAATGGAAATGTAGCAGTTTAGTACCTTTAATGTAGCGACAGATACTTTTAAAACACGTTTTTACAAAGATGCCACATTCTAAAATGCAGCCTTACTTTGATTCTTTATGGAAGATGTGACATTTGAAAATATTCAAATAAAGTTTTGCAAAAACACTTGAGGAAAACAGTTCACAACAGTAACTCTTGGGAATACATTTTTTAATTTGAGAAAGTGTCTCACGGGGCTTCAAAGAGGCATAAAGAGACGAAAGCTGGAGTAGCAATTGGATGAGGGAGAGCGAAAGCTTTGTTAAAGAAGGGCTTTAAGGAGGAATTTTGCTTCCTTCTCCACAGGGTACATAAATTTAGGATCAAGTATGTAAAAACGTTGCTCCACTACTCAACGTAATCTTGGGTGATCATCTCCTTCAGTTCCCCGTTTGATGTCTTTTCCCTTATCCTGTGATCCCTCTATCATCAAGAAATGCATCAACCTCCTCATTTGATATATTTGATGAAGTCCTGATGAAGGGTCTCAGCCCAAAACATCGACTGTTTACTCTTTTCTTTAGGTGCCGCCTGGCCTGCTGAGTTCCTCCAGCATTTTGTGTGTGTTGCTCGGATTTCTAGCATCTGCAGATTTTCTCTTGTTTGGCATTCAATATGTTTAATGGCTTGGTCTCCACTGGCTTTCGTGGTAGAGCAACACACACAAAAGTTTACCACTCTGCTGGTTTTGCCTTACTCCAGATATCACAGTTCATAATATAAACAAAAACTGACAAGCAACCAATGTGGAAAAGAAAATAGGACACGTTTTGTCCCACTTCAAACCCTTCTCCCAATGCCATTGACTCAGATTTTGCCCGATGACACCCTTTTAAAACATTGATGATGCTTTTCGAAACTGGAAAGTGAATGAGGCTCCAAGCTGGCACAAACATTTCAAAATGCAGATTTTGGGATCTGAATGAAATATACTTAACAGACTTATTTCCAGTCAGAGGGGGGATATGGGTCAGGGATGAGGATAGCCAGGTGACATGTGGGCATCAGAGAGATCCGTAACTGTAAGATAGCTACTAAAATAATGTCCAGCAAGGAGCCTAGGATAAGCCACTTTACCCAAAGAGTGGTGAGAATGTGGGACTTGCTACCACAGGAGTGGTTGAAGTAACTACCACAAACATGCTTAAGGAGATGAGCATATAGGAGGAGAATATAGTTGTAGGTTTTGATACTTGCAGAGCATAGATCTGACAGGGTAGCTGTAGGTTAATTCTTGTGCTGTACGTTCTCCTTCAGTTTGTGAAGTATAATTTCTGGCGCTCACTGCTTAACAAGTCAGCTAACCACACAGTGTTTTTGTTTCTGAATCCGTTGAGCAAGATATTTAAATATCTCTGCAGCTCTGCTCTTCACTTCGGAACAGGTGGCTAGGCCACGTTGTCTCACAGATAATCACAAGAAAGGGAGGAGTCTACGCACTGCCAACATTCAAAAAAAGTTGCCACAAGAACCACAGCAAGATCACACTCAGAGTGTGGCCTTGTAATGTCTCTGCTGTTTCCTCACGCTCTCCTGCTCTCTCTCTGTCTCTCTATCTCTCACACAATCTTTCTCTCTCTCTCTCTCTCTCTGTCTCTCTCCATCTCTCTCTCTCTCTCTCTATCTCTCTCTCTATCTCTCTCTATCTCTCTCTCTCTATCTCTCTCTCTCTCTCTTCCCCCCTCCCCCCTCCCTCCCTCCCTCTCCCTCCCTCCCTTGCTGGGTGGTAACCTGTAAAGTTTAATGGAACTCATTGTCGCTGATGCAAGCTCTGTTCTAAGCTGATCATGACAGTACTTTGTAATTGGAACAGCCGCTAGCAGCGACAGTTTGCCTTCTTTTCTCTTGTCCTGATGCCATATAGCATTTCCAGTTTGACCCCATCTGATGCAGTATTCTTCAGAGGTCAGAAGATCACATCAGGCACCAGTTCCACATAGGGTAATCCCCACAGCAGTAGTGAAAAGGATACAAAATCATTTCTTGCTGCCATGGTGCTCAGAAGCTGCAGTCTATTGGTTGGAATGATAGAGTCCTACAGCAGACAGCAAACTCCTTAGCCTATTTAGTCCATGCCAACGAGCTCCCATCCACACTGCTCTCCCCACACTCCCACCACCCCACCCTCTCTCAAACTCCACCACCCACCCACACACTCTGGTCAATGCAAAGTGCCCAATTAACCAGCCTTTGGGATTGGGGGAGGGGGGTAAACCAGAGCCTGGGGAGGGATGTGGAGTGGGGGGTTGGTGGCGGGGGGGCAAAGGTTGTGTTCAGTGGGCTTGGGGACTGTGGAGACTCAGGGGAGGTCAGGTTCTGGGATTTGGAGCTGTTAGTGGAACCACTGCCTCGCTCCGTCAGAGACCTGATTTTGGGAGCTGTCGGCGTGGAGTCTGCATGCTCCCCTTCTGACCACATGGGATTCCCTTAGGTGTTCCAGTTTTCTCATGTATCCCATAGACATGTGGATCGGGAGGCTATTTGGCCACTGTAGGTGAAGTTGTAGAATTTGGGAGGAGTTGAAGGGAATCAGGGGCGAATTAAAAATATGATTAATATAGGCTTAGTCTTCAAAGTTCAAAGTTTGAGTAAATTTATTATCAAAGAATGTATATGTAACCACATACTACAAACTAGTACATTGAAGTTTACTTTTTGCAGGCATTTGCAGGAAAAATAAAGCAATACAATATAATGTATGAGAAAACAACTATAAACAAAGTGACAAGCAACTAATGGGCAAACTGTGTAAATAAAAGAAAATTTAAACTGAGGACACGAGCTGTACAGAGTCCTTGAAAGACAGTCTGTAGGTCATAGAAACAGTTCAGAGTTGCGGTGAGTGAAGTTACCCACAGCAGCTCAGGAGCCTGATGGTTGTAGGGTAATAACTGTTCCTGAACCCGGTGGTTTGGGTTGTAAAGGCTTCTGTATCTCCTGCCTGATGGTCGTAGTGACAAGAGAGCACAGCCTGGAAGGTGAGGGTCTGTGATGATGGATGCTGTTTTCTTGTGTCAGCACCCCATGTGTGTGTAGTCAGTGGTGGGGAGGGCTTTACCTGTGATGGACTGGGCTGTATCCACCACTTTCTGTAGTCTTTTCCATTCCTGGGCACTGGTGTTAACGTACAGGCCATGATGTAAATCTATACCATTTCTGAGCAAGTAGAGACATTGTCATACCTTCTTTGTGATCCTCTGATATTTTAAAGCCAAGCAATGTAAAGGTATTGACCCTCTCCACCCCTGAATCCCTAATGAAGACTGGCTCACGGGGTCAATAATCAGCTGTTTAGTTTTGCCGCCGCTGACTGAAAGGTTGTTGTTGTAGCGCCATTCAACCAGATCTTCAATCTCCCTCCTGTATGTCAGTTCACCACCAGCTTTGATTTAGCCAGCATCCATGGTGTGGTCAGGAAACTTAAAATATGACATTGGAGCTGTATTTAGCCTCATAGTCATAGGTATAAAGTGAGTAAAGCACTGTAAATGGCCATCACACACTCATTTGGCCAAAGGGCCTGTTTCTGTGCTGTTTGCCTCTGTGACTCCATTACAAAGGTCACAGGTGGAAGTTTCAGACTATGATGGTGGAAACTGAACTCAAATCCTTGGGATGCTCAGTAGGTCGGGCAGCATCTGTGGGGGGAGAAACAAAAGTTAACATTTCAAATATTGTCACATCTGTTCCCACCTACTCTGACCCTTCATTAGAGTGGGGTGGCTACAGATGGCTGTAAAGCCCAGGGCTGGATATAGATCGTGGGGAGCCAAGGTAGAGAACCACAAAATGTCAAATAACATGACATGGGTGGGTAGAGTCAGCTAAATCACCCACCAGCTGCACCATTGAACCTCAGGCTCTGCTCTATTCTCCGTAAAGGGAAATTTCCTCCATTCTCGAATCCCACCCACCCCCACCCCGTCATTTGCACCAATTAGAAGTGGGACTCCACGTTCATTTGCTCTGTTGTTTGTCCTGAAGCTGAGCTCTGCTGAAAGCTCAGCGTCACATCTTGTAGGCTGCACCTGCAGCCTGTACGCTCAGGCACAGCAGATGTGTCACCAAGACCAACTTCTCTAGACTTACCCAGGCACACTTCCCTCTCTCTCCTGCAGGCCAACAAGTCACACAATTAGCAGCCAGCCAGACAGGGGCGGGTGGATAGCTGGTCCCATCCTTCATTATATTTCTGATGGGTAGATGGTGGTCCGTCGGGAGTCATGGATACGGGGAGCAGGCAGGAGAATGGGGTTCAGGCGGAGATCAGGGCAGTCATGACTTGTAAAGAAACTCAGCTTCAAAACAGGCCATTCAGCCCTCTGAGTCTGTACCGACTGTTAAACACCCACTTCCCATAACCTTACCCAAACCTACTCTCCCCACATTCCCATCAATTCCACCCAGATTCTACCATCACTCACTCACTGAGGGTTATTTACAGTGGCTAATCAACACAGTCACAGGGAGAACATGCAGACTCCACACAGAGATCCAAGATTAGGATCAAACTTGAGGCATTGGCTCTGTTATATGCACCACCGTTTCACCCTCCTTCCCCTACTCCTATGTCCTCCTTCTGCGATTTTTGATGGCCTGTCCACCCATAGACAGTGCTTGCCATTGGGATAACTGTCAGCAGGGGAGTGAACTGAAACCATTGAGGACATCCTTCTGCTGATTTCACAAGTCACATTATAACCATATAACCATATAACAATTACAGCACAGAAATAGGCCATCTTGGCCCTTCTAGTCCGTGCTGAACTCTTACTCTCACCTAGTCTCACCGACCTGCACTCAGCCCGTAACCCTCCATTCCTTTCCTGTCCATATATCTATCCAATTTAACTTTAAATGATTATAGCTCATTCAGATCACTGTGAGCTATGGCCTGACGTAGAACAATTAATCGCACTCTTAATCTCACAGCGGCCGGGGCATAAGCACAAATACTGGCAATACAGGCAACTTAACAGAGAGTTTAGAGGCAGCATGGGCATGTGATGAGACAACAGATTAGACTGATTAATTCATACTGACACAATTGTATTTCTAAGCTATATTGACTGCTCTGTTGTATATCTTGCGGTGCATACTGTTTATTACAAATCACTAATTTGCATATTGTACATTCAGACAGAGACGAGACAAAGATTTTTATTCCTCACGTATGTGAAGGATGTAAAAAATAAAGTCAATTCAATTCAGCTGTAAGCACGTTGGGCAGGGTCTGTAGAGAGAGAAACATTTCAAGTTAGTGACCCTTTGCCAGGATGGTTGGGAACATGCAGCTGGGACAGGACACGGGAGAATGTAAACAAGAGTGATTATTTCACCCTTCGACAGGGTGTGTGGAAATGGATGGCCAGGACAGGGGACTAAGGAAAGTGCAAGCTAGGATTGTACAAGCATTCCACCATAGAAGACACTGATGAGCCAGGCCACTGTGGAAGGCTGGGGCATTGGGAAGACAGGCAGAGAGCTTGAGGTCACTGTCACCATCTTGGCTCAGGTATCATACTGCGCTTCCCTGCATGGAAACAATGAACAAGCGTGTTCATATACCAATGGATCTAGCTGCCCTGCATGGTCTGATGGCCAAGGTCAACAGTGTCAGCGGCAACACTCACTATTTAACGTTACTCTGAGGAAGTGGTTCCTAGGGTGGCAGGTCCAACTCATGAAGAGTCATTGGATTGGCTAATCTTCAATTAGAGCTTTATGGGCCAATTGTGGGCAAATCGGTCTAGCTTAGATAAGATTCTGGTTAGCATGGAGAAGTGGAGCCACAGAGCCTGTTTTGGTGCTGTATGACTCTTTGACTCATCCTGTAGAATGGCACAGAAGACTTGAAAGCTGCCTTCTACTGCTATTTTCTCTGTTCTTATGTTTGGGAGTTACTGTGGAAGGAAACTCACTCAGATTGTCCTCATGCCAGCTTTGCCTGATGACCGTATAGGCAAAGGCATTTGTAACAGCAGTCAGACTGGATGAGGCTTTGTCCCAGGGGAGTGGCTGTGTGGGGTATGAATTCTGAGGAAGATTTCCTCGCATATGCCCACCTGTTCAGCCTGGAGCACCTAATGCCAAGGTGGTGCAGTTCACAGCTGGATCTTACAGCTAAGGCAAACCCACTGGCAGTTGCCCCCTTACAACAGCCAGTTGGACTAGCTTTTGGCATAGTTGTGGTCAGAGTAAGGCTAGAACCTTGGAGGGTATTCTTGTGCATAATGTCATATCTACTCTCAAGGTACAAACTTTTGTGACTTAATGCTCATTTCAGCTTGTTGTGAACTACAACCTGGTAAGGAACAGTTGTGCATCTGTTATATTGGCTCAGTTATCTGTTGTTTTTCATTCCCTTATTGGTCTTATTCTCTCTGGGAGTGGAGGACATGCTCAGCAAACAATCCTTCTCTGCATTTCATGACTCCTACTTTTGTCTCTGTCCATTGTTTTCACTGATTGATCGGGTAGTCTTGTTTATAGTTAATCTATATAGTCACCCTGATTTTACCTGGTCAGAGACATCCCCTCACCTACCTTCACCTTAACAAGCTCCTTTTGTTTACTTTCCAGTTCTGACAAAGGGTCTTTGACCCGAAACATCAGTTCTGCTTCTCTTCCCAGACCTGCCGAGTACTTGCAACATTTTCTGTTCCATAACAGTGAGGAAATGCTGTCACTAATTTCACACCGGCAGGCAAAACCTCAGATATTGGAAGTGGACACAATTTAAATGTGGGCTTGGAGGAAATGTGTATATGTGGTGAGATGTCTGATTGTAACATTTGTAGAGAGAAAACGGAGCTGGTAAATTGGTAAATTTGTTTATTATTATCACATGTACTGAGTAACAGCAGCAAACCTTGATTTGCATGTTTTCCACACAGATCATCTCATCGCACCAGTACATCAAGATAACACAAGGGAAAAGCAAGCACAGATTGCAGAATATAGTCTATGGTTGCAGAGAAAATGCAGTACAGGCAGACAATAAGGTGGAAGGCCATGAAGAGGTAGATCATGAGGTCAAGAATCCATCTTCCGATACAAGAGGTTCATTCAGTGGTCTTATAACAGCAAGATAGACATTTCCCTTGAGCCTAGTGGTATAGGCTTCCAGGCTTTTGTATCTTCTTCCCGATGGGGAGGGGGTGGAGCTGAGAGAATGTCTGGAGTAAGAATGATCTTTGATTATTTTTGCTGCTTTCCCAAGTTAGTGAGAAATATAGACAGAGTCTATGGAGGGGAGAAGTTAACATTTCGATGGCCATCCAGTGTTCTTAAGCCTTGAGTATGTAGGTGTACGAGGGCAGGCAAAGTCACATGGAGGATATGGATACCACAATAGCACAAAATGGCAGGACTTTTAGGGACTTGCATGCAAAAAAAAAAATTTGTGGGTGCAACACAAGTGAATTGTATGATGGAGAAGGCTTATAGCATGCTATATATACATTTGCCATCGCTAATGACACCACTGTTGTTGGTAGAATCTCTGATGGCAATGAAGAGGTTTACAGGAGGGAGATAGGTCAGCTGGTGAGTGATTTTGTGTCAAAACCTTGCACTCAACATTAACAAGACCGAGAAATTTATTATGGACTTAGGAAAGGGAAGTTAGGAGAACACACACCAATCTTCATTGAGGGGTCAGTGGTGGAACGAGTAAGCAGCTTCAAGCTCACCTCAGGGGATTGTCCACATCGATGCAATCATGAAGAAGGCACAGCAGCAGCTCTCCTTCGTTAGGTGTTTCAGGAGATTTGGTATGTCAATGTCTCACAAGTTTCTGTAGAAGTACCGTGGAGTTCTGACAGGTTGCATTGCATTCTGGTGTGGAAGTTCCAGTGCAAGAGGCAAGAAGGGATTATAGTCTCAGTCACCTCCATCATGAGCTCAGCTCAGCTCTCCCTGCCATCAAAAACATTTTGAAGAGGCAGTGCCTAAAGAAGGTGGCATCCATCATTAAGATCCCTCGCCATCTGGGACATGCCCTCTTCTCGTTGGTACCGTCAGGGAGGTGGTACAAGAGCCTGAAAATCCACACTCAGCAATTTAGAAATAACTTGTTAACGGTCCATGAACCAATTAACATGGCCATTTTTAGGCAATATTCATTTATTTTTATAATTTATAGATTTTTTTTTGCATGTGCTGTTGCTGTAAAGCATCAAATTCCACGTCATATGTCAGTGGTCTGATTTTGATCTGATTCTGCTTTCCTTCATCATCCGAGTCACTGAGTGTCACAGTCAGGAAGTCTTACAGAAGCTGTATAAAACTACGACCACTTTTGTATATGGTACGCAGCTCAGATCACCGCGCCATAAGGTGAATGTGGGGGCTTTGGAGAGGGTACAAAGGAGGGTGCTCCATGGATGAGAGAGTTGGGTAGAAGGAGAGGTTGGCTAAATTTGGATTGTTTTCTCTGGCGTGTCAGAAGCTGAGGAGCAAGCTGATAGAAATTCATAAAATTATGAGAGGCTGCGATAGGGTGGATAGAATCCTTTTTCCCCTCCCAGTGTGGAGATGTCAAATACTACAGGGAATATCCTGAAGGTGATGTGCGAAGCAAGTTTTTTCACACAAAGACCAGTAAGTATCTGGAATGTGCTGACAGGGGGAGATAAAAGAAGCCAATATGGCAGCAGCATTTACGAACATACAAGCAGGAAGGAAATGGAGGGATTTAGGCCATATGCAGTCAGGTTGGATTCGTTAGAATGGTATCATGGTTGAACAGACTTAGTACACTGTGCTGTTCTATATTTACATACAGTATGCCTTAATTTCATTTATAAATATTTAATTTGTGACCTTTTTTGTTTCTGGATAGTGGCCAAACATTCATTGCTAGAGGGAAGTGAAGGAGCGTATGAATGGGGAATTGAGCCCTTCATCGACAGTCAGACCTGTCGCTGCTGCCTCCTCTTCTTTCTCCTCAAGCCCTTGCAGCTGAGTGGTCTTCTGTACAAGTGTTGCCCCCTCACAATCGGCAGGTAGCAGGCAACAGGCCACAGGCCATCAGCTACCCTGGCAGCCCCTCAGCACAGCTCAAGCACCGCAGGGCTCCTCTAGTGCAGTCCAAGCAACACAAGATTGCCTCCACAATGCCAAACATATTGACGCAACCACCCCGTCACGCTTGCAGTGGCAGCACAACTTGCGTTCACACAGGCTGTGCACAAGTACTTGGGTTGGTCAATAGCTTTGCTGTTAGTGCAGAGCTGTGTTTGCTTAGTAGCAATAATATAACAAAAAATTGCTGGTTATGTTCAGCTAGTGGGGCACCATCCGAGCATGACCTTTCATCAGGTTAATGCCTTGTTGCTTTCCAAAGCATAGTTTAATTAAACTTTCAGGTTCAAATCTGTCTGTTCAAGTGTCATGTCACACGTTTGTTAAGTTGTACAATCAGCACTGTGCATCAGTGATACAGTACAAATTCCAAATGTATACCTGCACTATATATAATTACCTTCACTACCTTACAATTATATGACATAAAATAAAATATATAATAACATAAGCTATTCTGTTTTAAATTAATGCTTAATTCGATGATATCATTTAAAAATTAAGTTTAATTACATGCATTCTATTTGTGACATTGCTGTAGCAGTCCACTATTACATCTCCAATTTCGAGTAATCGAGTCATACAGCACTGAACCAGGCTACTTGGCTCAGCCACTCCACAGCGAGTATTAACTACTCTTCCCACATTAACCCATCTCCCCCAGCTTCCACCACTCGCCTACACACTGGGAATAATAATTCACAGCGGCAGATTAGTTTAAGAGCTCGCGTCTCTTTGGAGTGTGGCAGGAAACCGGTGTCTGGAGATATGATGTGTGAGATCACAGGGAGACGGTGCAAGCTCGGCGCAGGCAGCGCCCGAGCTCAGGATCGAACCGGCGTCGCTGGAACTGTGAGGCAGCAGGATTACTGGCTGCACCATCATTGACCTGACAGCAGTCATTTGTCTGTGTGAAGAGTTGGTGTACTGTTTTGGTGATATAGCATTAATCCTGTTGCTGAGATCACTGACTGCTGCTTGTTCTTGATATTTCCCTTTCCATCAGTTGTTACCCTTAAACTTTGGAGACTTAGATCCATGGAGTTCTACAGACCAAAATAGGCTCTTTGTACCAAACTGTCTATACTGAGCAAGGTGCCTTCCTCAGCTAGTCCCATTTGTCTGCATTTTGCCCATATCCTTCTAAATTGGGGGTTCCTAACCTTTTTTATGCCATGGAACAACACCATTAAACAAGGGGTCTGTGGGCTTTGGGTATGGAGCCCCTGCTCTAAACCTTTCTTACTGATGAACCTGTCCAGATGTCTTTCAAGTGCTATAATTGCGCCCACCTCTACCACTTCTTCTGGCCACTCATTCCACGTACCCACATCCTCTGCGTGAAAGTCTTGCCCCTCAGATCTCTTGCAAATCTTTCCCTTCCCCAACTTAAACCTATGCCTTCCAGTCTTAGATTCCCCTACCCTGGGAAAAAGACTGCGCCCCTCGTGATTTTATAAACCTCTATAAAAGAAAGCTACCTCAGTCGCCTTTACTCCAGGGAAAACAGCCCCAGCCTATCTAGTCTCCTTATAACTCAAGCCCTCTAGTCTTGGCCACTTCCTTGTAAATCTTTTCTGCACCCTCTCTAGCTTAATCACATCCTTCCTATAGTGCAGTGAGCAGAGTTGCTCAGAATGTTCAAGTACTGCCTTACCAATGTCTGGTACAGCTCTATAGTGATGTCCCTGATAAAGTTTAAGGGAATGGGGGATTTTCAGATTCCTGTAAACGATGGATTGAGTACTTGACTATGTCTGTGACTGCAGTGTGTTTCGATGATGTCTCACAGCTGCCTTCTTTGGAGCAAGATAATGGTTAAAGTTCGCCCAGATCCACATAAGATGTCTCTGGGCTTTTCACACCTTTTGATTTTGACAAAAAGCGTACCTGATGGAAATTAGACAGAACATTCCTTTCTTAGTTATAGCATAAATTTGACGGGTGTTCTTATCTTTGTAATTAAGTTGTGGCTTCAGCAAACCAGGTAGGACATTCCTTTCTTTAATTAAGGTGGCTGGAGTGTCTAACAAATTGATTGTACTTTTGTATCAATAGTCCATTGACTTGGCCGGAATAGTTATCAAACTGATTGTTCTCTGTATCAATAGTCCATTGACTTGACCGGAATGGTTATCAAACTGATTGTTCTCTGTTTCAATAGTCTATTTATTTGGCTGGAAGGCTTATCAAATTGATTGTTCTTTTGTATCGGTGGCCTTATAACTTCTGACAATTCTGACATCAGGTAGTGAACTTGCTGAACTGTCGGGGAGATGAGAACGGTTCTCTCCATGATGTCAGGTCCAAGTTCACTCGCCGGCTGAGCTGGAAGAAATAAACGGGTGAAAAGATAGGTAATGATGTTTTTGTGCTGCCGTTATTTGTTCCAGCAAAGTTACATTTACATCCCAAATCCTGTATTTGGTGGCCCAACGAATGAAGGCAAGCTTGCTATAAACCTCCATTACCAGTCTGCTACCTGTATCACCACCTTCAGGAAACTGTGGATTTCTATGCCGAGGTCTCTGTGTTCAACTCTGCTAAGGGCCTTTCTATCTATTGCGTATGTCTTAGCCTGGTTTAACTTCACAGACTGCATCACTTTGCACCTGTCTGAGTTAAATTCTACCTCCCGTCCTTTTGCCTACTCTAGATCTTGCTGTAACCTTAGGCATCCTTATTCATTGACCACTACACCAATAGTTATCGTGTCATCTGCAGACTTACTAATCATGCCTCCTACATTCTCATCCAAATCATATATATATATAATAATCAATAGAGAACTCACTACCACCCTCTGCCTCCTATCACCAAAGAAGTTTTGTATCCAGTTGGTCAGCTTACCTCAGCTCCCATGTGATCTAAGCTACCATGTGAGACCTTGTCAAAGGTCTTGCTAAAGTCATAAGCAATCCCTCCTGATCTGCCCTTACCAATCCTCTTGATTACCTCTTCAAAAAAACTCAATCAAATTTGCGAGACACAACTCCCCACGCACAGAATGATGTTGATCCCTAATCTGTTCCTTGCTTTCCAAGTGCTGTCCCGTCCCGCAGAATCCTCTCCAGTAACCTTTCCAATACCTGTGCATTTCTTATGGACTTATTCTAGGGATGTCGGGGTCAGTGATTAGCTTTGCTTCCCATGCAGACACTCGGGGAAATTCTCACTGTTGATGTATCTTGTTTTTGCCGACATGCATGCTTTCAATGCAAACACTATTACGTGCGTATTTTCTACTAGAGATGCAAAATGGCTTCATTTTCCCCTTTTGTTTAACGACAAGCTTGTTAAAATTTTCCTCACTGCATCATAACCATTAGTAATCAGCTGCTCCTTTCAGTAGCTGTTTTAAGTTTGTTGTCTATTCTGACATATGAGGAATTAAAGAATTCAACTCCTTTCTTGCCCCTGATGTTTCCAGCTTTGCAGTAGCTGTGACAGTTCAGGGTTTGCATCCATTCTGGGGTGCATACTGTTCTGAAAAGTTGGCATCCCTTCTCAATTATGACACATTTAGTTTTAGAATAGTTTTGCATTCTTTTTCCGTAGCCCCGTGATTTAATGAGATCAACAGTTGTCACTCACTATCTTCCATTATTATGACAGGACATCCAGTGAACTTTCCCTTTGCCCCTCTGATTCCTATTATTTGTTCTTGTGGAATTCTGTATATGCCGTGATTATAATTTTGCTTTCTTTCAACATATTTTCTTTAAGGTTATGTATCGGTAACCACCAAGTTTTTGAACCGACTCTAAACCTCTACATCACCAATATAACACTATATACTTGCACTGCTAAGGATTTATAGTTGATTGTGTCTGTATGTTTTTTTTGGCCTAAGTTCTTGTTTCTACACAGTCCTTTCCTTTCTCTCATCACTGTCATCACAGTAACATAGTGACTAGCAGAATTGCTTTGCATCATTTGTGACCATCGATCAGGATTCAGTTCCTTCTGCTGCTGTCATTCTCCCGGTGCCCTTACGGACGGGTTTTCTCCTGGCACACCGTTCTCCTCCCGCATAAAGACCTACAGTTCGGGTCAGGGTTAGTAAGCTGTGAGCATGCTGGAAGCCCCTTGCCGATTTGATTTGATGTGAATGATGAATTCCACTATTTGTTTCAATGTAAAAGTGACAAATAAAGCTAATCTTTATCTTTTTTTATTTATCTTTCGTGTAACCTATGTATAATGCATGGATAATGATTTATTCTGTGTGGTGTCTTTCCCTATGTATGTGCATGTTGTGACAAGCGTTTCATTATACCTGTACCTCTCCATACTTGTGCGTATGATGATGCACTTGATTTTCAGAATTTCAGGAAACATCTTTCAAGTATAAACAGAGTGGTGTGATGTAATTATATCAACACACACACAAGATGCTGGTGAACACAGCAGGCCAGGCAGCATCTATAGGAAGAGGTACAGTTGACGTTTCCGGCCGAGACCCTCTTACTATCTCTTCTTTCAGTTAGTCCTGATGAAGGGTCCTCACTTATTTCCCAATTGTTACAAAGATCTAATCGTTTCCCTGCTGCCTATAAGAAGTCATAGCTGATCACTTTGTTACTTGAATGGGGAGAAAAAGAACTGCAAATGGTGCAAATTGGGAATTAAGAACTAAAAATGCTGCGGAGAGAGAATGTTTACCATTAGTGTTTAGAGTTAATGCTCCAGGTTGATCACTATTCGGTCAGAACTACTGTACGAAGGGCAGCGTGGTAGCATAACACTATTACGACACCAGCGACCTGGCTTCAAATTCCGCCAGTGTCCGTCAGGAGTTTGCCTGTTGTCCCAGCGGCTGTGTGGGTTTCCTCTAGGTGCTTTGGTTTCCTCCCTCTAAGACGGGTCAGTAGGTTAATTGATCGAATGGCCTACTTCTATATCTTACGGTCTTATGATCACAGAGATATAATTGGGTGACGCAGTCTCGTTGGGCCAGAAGGGCCTGATCCTTGTTGTATCTCTAAATTAGATTAAATTAAGAGTTAAAACACAGACGTGTTTAAAACTGCAGGAAAGGGGATGAAAACAAAGGGAGTGTCTGTGACAGAGTGAGACTAAGAAAAAAAAAGACGACACTGGTGTTGGCTAATAGTGAGTGGCAGAGAATCGTTAATGGCATCTAAGCCGCCTGGAGGAGGGGAACAGTGAAAGGAAACATAAAGCAACACTGGAGTTCAAAGGGACTGAACAAAGCAGTCGTAAATCTGAAGTAAGGTAAAATGCCGGATAAGCCAGGCATGTTGGTCTGCATCTGTGGAGAGCGCAGAAACAGAGGGGATGACCCAGAACTGGTGGTAGGATTGTGCGGCTGATGGGATGAGTGTAGGTAGAACTGAATAGATCAGGAGGAGGTAGAACATGGACAAAGAGACCAGTTTACTTGAAATTAGAGAACTCAGTGGGTTCATACTGTACATTGTGTTGAGGGTCAGCTAAAAGTCCTGCTCCCTGAGTACCCAGTGTTGGACTTGTCCCTTTTTCTCTCCTTTCTCCACTAGCTGGAGCTTTTCTAAGGACCCTTTGCCCACTCTCCCACTGACACTATGTAACAAAATGTGCGCCTGTTAACGCAGCCATGCCTAATATCTGTCCATTTGGTGTGGAGACCTTGAAAAGTATTGAGGTCAAGAAAAAATTTCCCAATGAGATGCCTCTCAGAAGACTATGAAATGAAATCAAGTTTAATTATCATTCTAACCATACATAGATACAGCTGATTGAGACAGCGTTCCTCTGGGGCCAAGGTGAAAAACATTCAAAATAGCAAGCAATCAAAAATAGCGAGTAACATAATTCAAAATAGTGAGCAAAGAAGCATATTGACTTGGAAAAAAATCATATATATGGTCCAAGACCCTGGGCGACAATGTCCAGCAACCAATGGTACAGTCCCCTGGCAGTGTACAGAAGCACGCAATCCAGCCTGTCATTCCACATTTGTAAAATAGCAAGAACATGACATTAATCAACAGCTAACCCTTGAGTAATTAATGTTGCCTTTGAATAATTTAAATTTAAAGGAGTTGATAGTTGTCTTCAGGAAGGGGAAGACAAGAGAACACACAGCAATCTTCTTTGAGGAGTCAGCAGCGGAAAACTTGAGCAGCTTCAACTTCCTGGCATCAACATCGTAAGAGGACCTGTCCTGGACCCAACACATTAATGCAATCACCAGGAAGGCACTCCAGTGGCAATACTTTGTTAGGAGTTTGAGGAGATTTGGTGTGTCACCAAAGACACTATTTCCAAATTTCTACTGTGGAGAGCATCCTGACTAGCTCCAACACAGGCCCGGTATGGAGGGTCGAACGAGGCTGCCGAAGGTTGTGTTCTCTGCCAGCTCCATCAGGGCACAATCTTCCCCACCATTGAACACATCTTCAAGGGGCAGTGCCTGAAGAAGGTGGCTTTGATCATTGAGGTCCCCCCCCCCCCCGCCCCGCCATCTGGGACATGGCTGCTTCCTGTTATTTCTATCTGGGAGCCTGAAGACCCATGCTCAATATTGTAGAAACAGCTTTCACAACCTATGTCAGAGATAATAAACCAGATTCTGATTCTAAACTGTCTTTCTCTATTCTAAGCTAGCCTGCCCAGCTCTTCTTCATAAGAAAATTCACCTATTTCACATATTAGTTGAGTAAACTTTCTCTGAACTCCTCCCGTCAAGTATTCCACCTCATCCTCAGCACCTGCACGGACAGGGTATCTCATTTGTGTGTCCCATTGATGTGCTTTTGTTGCTGGCCCCATTTTGGAATTCTGTTGGAACCACAGGTCGTCCCTGGGCAATGAATGGGTTCTATTTTCACAGAAGCCCAACAATTGATTCTACTTACAAGTCATAAACTTATGAAAAATCACTTCAAATGCTAACCATAACTGCATAGTGTTATTGTGAATAATGCAAAAAGCACATAAAATCAAAAAAAAAGAGGGGGGGGAGAGAGTGGGAGAGAAAAAAACAAGTTCTGCCCCTTGTAGGAACCCACATATGTACGTATGTGGGACTCTGAATTTAATAATATTGTGGGCACTTCTTCATATGTGCAGGTGTACATAGGTTGGATGTTTGCAATCATTAAGTATGATAAACTTTCCCTCCTGTGAAATTGTCTGGAGCTGTTTATTTTGCTGCTCCGTATTTAGTTAATTTGAATGCAAAGTACTATATATCCGTAAAATCTGATACAATGCAGAAAATTCCTGGACACCACAAGACCTTTTTAACTAGTGGGTGACTAGAAAAATAATCCCTGCCCCTTAATTCATTTTTCCAATCCTCCTGCCACTTGTTCTCTATACCCTTTTTAATCCTACTTCTCAATTCTGCTCTGCCTAGGGGAACTCTAATTTCTACTTGCCTGCTCTGTAAGGAAGACTTTGCAATGCCATCCACAATTTCATTTCCCTCCATTCCAGCATGCCCAGGTATCCATGAAAATCTAGCTGCACAACCCATCTTCCCTACTCTAAACAACACTAAGAGAATCTCAATAACTATGTTAGGACGAGCTTTTGATTTATTCCCTTTTATAGCCTCTAAGGCAGCAGCAGAATCCGAACAGATGATAACCCTACGTGGTCGAGAGTCTTCTATCCACCATAAGGCCCAGAGGATTGCTAATAATTCTGTTGCTAAGACAGAAACACCATCTGAAACCCAGTGACTAATCTTAATTCCAAGTTGAGATGCATACATCCCAAATCCTGCCCAACTGCTCGCTGGGTCCACTGAGCCATCAGTAAAAATCTTCAGATAAGATCCCAAATTATTATTTAAATATTCATTTGTGATCAACGCTGATGAAATTGCACTGCTTCCTTGAAGCTGAAAAGGGAGGAATAGGTCTACTTCTGGTTCTGGAAAGAGCCAAAAAGGGATGGGTGGCAAGCAAATTTGGTCAGCTATGTCTTCCTCAGTCAGTTCCAATTTCACAGCCCAGTTATTAACCAAATATAAAAATGGGTATCTTTTAATTTTACTTTGGCGCTCCGACTTCCCCTACAAAAGACACTTTGGTGGACAGGTGTGATTGAATCCATTTAGTTTTGCCCAATACTACAGGCCCAACTGAACTTGTCTTAAATGTAGAGGCACTTCTCCCATCTCCACACATAATGCCGGGACTGATGTTTGTTCTAAAAGCTCCACAACAGAGTCTAAGTACTTTGGACCGCACAGTGTCTAGTTTTCCAAGCACTGCCGTAACAGTGGAACCATAAGCAATACAACCATAATCTATAACTGATCTAATCAGCAACCACACTGTATCTTGTTTTACGGCCGTTGGCATCCAGAAGCAACCACACTCGAACCCAGGTCCACCTATGTTCCCAGCCTCAGGACGAGCATCAGGTGCCTATGATTAAACCCAACTGAAACAAGGGACAACCGGAAGACCTGGAGTCTGGAGTCCATGGACTGGACTGTGAACCGGAACGCAGGCTTCACGGACCGGACCATGACAGACACAATGCATAAAAGCATGCAGACATGGTCACGAGGTTTGGTTATTGTTCAGACTGAACATCAGAATGGGGAAGAAATGTGATCTAAGCGACTTTGACCATGGAATGATTGTTGGTGCCAGACAGGGTGGTTTGAGTATCTCAGAAACTGCTGGTCTCCTGGGATTTTCACACATAAGTCTCTAGAGTTTACAGAGAATGGTGTGAGAAACAACAAACGTTTAGTGGGTGTAAATGCCTTGTTGATGAGAGAGGTCCGAGGAGAATAGCCAGACTGATTCAAGCTGACAGGAATGTGACAGTAACTCAGATAAGCACAGTAATTACAACAGTGGTGTGCAGAAAAGCATCTGTCGGTGCACGACACGTGGAACCTTGAAATGAATGGGTACAGCAGCAGAAGACCACAAACATATACTTAGTGGCCATTTTATTAGGTAAAATGGCCACTGAGCACATGTTGCCTGATTTGTTGTGTATTTCTAGCTTTCTCTATTAAGTGTGGAAGATAAGGATGGTTTGCTGTAGGGATTTGTGTATTCAGTTCAAAAAGGATTTTTTGTGTTACAGTGGCTATTAATCCAGAAAGGAAAGATTAGTTTTTTATTGAAAAAAGTATATAGAGATCGTGCTGATTCAAAGTGATGACAATAAACGTATCTATATGGATTTGGACCCTGAACCTATATTCTGAAATATGTTGTGGATTGTTTATTGTGTAAAATTGTTTGGAGTTGGTGTTCAGTTGTAGGGCAGGGATTGCTTATTCTGTAATTATTTATCATTTAGATTATCCAGCACAGTAAAATTTAAATGCTTTAGGATTGTAATTAAGATTCTTTTTTTTGCATGCATATGTCTATCCAGGAGTAATGGGAAAAGAAACAATGATTTCCATGTACTCCTGTCAAATCCTCTGAAAGGATTGCCCACACAAATTCTACCTGAAGAAAGGTACTGGTAGGGCAAATGTCTTGATGTAAGGTTTTGACACAAAATGCTGATGATTCCTTTGGCTCCACAGAGGCTGCTTGACCTGCTGAGCTCCTCTAGCAGGTTGTTTTTGGCTCCAGATTCCAGCGTCTGTGGTTTCCTCTGTCCCCGTTTTGTTAATTCATTGGCATGAGAGTCACTAACATTGTGATTGCTATGCCATCGGATTTCTGAATGGACAATGAACCCAAGAACACTACCTCACTTTTTTTTTGCTCTCATTTTGTACTACTTATTTAATTTAATTTTTAAATATATACTTATTGTAATTATTAATATGTATTGCAATGTACTGTTCCCACAAAACAACAAATGTCATGACATATTATTAACCAGAATTCTGATTCTGATTCTGCTGGAGTTGCTTAACTAAGCAAGACTAGAGTTGTTGTTTATTCAGCAGTATTGCAATTGTTTGAGGAAGCCTTAGTCTAGGCAGCAGGTCAGAGAGCAGAGCTCACTGCTGCCCAGTGGACCCTATATGCTGGATTTCAGGTTTTTATTTTTCTAAAATGATCAAAGTCTACTCTGGCACACTGAAGGTAAGGATGAATTTTATCTGTGGATGATTGCCTTCATTGAGATGTAGGAAGATGTTCTGGGGTTTATTATAAACTTCTTTTGTGGGTAGTGAGGGCTTGGAATGAACTGCCAGAAAAAGTGGTTAAGATGAGTACAATTGCAACATTTAAGAGGCACTTCGTAGGTACATGGAAGAGAAGGGTTTGGAGTGTTATGGGCTGGTTCGGAGCAACTGGGACTAGCAGGGAAGGTGCTGTGGTCAACTTGGACCAGTTGGGCTGAAGGGCGTGTTTCTATGCTGCATTAATCTACGACTCTCTAAACATTTGTTGTTAGCGGGTAGTGTGCAACAAAGGCAGGTTGGTGGAAACACTTTGATTAAGACCTGTTATCCTCATACCTACCGCAGGTATCTCGTAGAAGTGCAGAGAGACACCGCCAGTGATTCCTCCACAGAATGTTTCAAATCCATTGGTAGGATAGGGGACCGAGTGGCCCTCCACTCTGCTCACTCAGCATTCTCAGCATTGAGAATCGGCACCCAGTCATTTCTAACTTTCAAGCCCCCTGGTTTACACCCCAGACGCCAGACTCCTGCACAGATTACTGCTTGGAGTTCTTCCAAGGCAAGAGGTTATAGGCCGACAGAGGAAAGGATTCTTAAGACTATATGTTCATAAAATATA
Organism: Mobula hypostoma; assembly: GCF_963921235.1. Classification (NCBI taxonomy): domain Eukaryota; kingdom Metazoa; phylum Chordata; class Chondrichthyes; order Myliobatiformes; family Myliobatidae; genus Mobula; species Mobula hypostoma. The sequence goes on from NC_086097.1 coordinate 92,039,909, forward strand.
GGAGCAGAATTAGACCATTTGGTCCATCAAGTGCGCTCCACCATTCAATTGTAGCTGATTATTTTTAACCCCATTATCCTATCTTCTTCTATGACTTTTACCCCTCCCTTTACCAATCAAATACCTATCTCTACCTTTAATGTACCCAGTGATTTGACTTCCGCAGCCCTCTGTGGCAATGAAATCCACAGACTCGCCACGCTGTCAGAAGAAATTACCCCTCAAGTCAGTTTTAAAAGGATTCTGAGTCTGTACGCTCAGATCTTAAACTCTCCCTCTAATGTAGACATCTACACGTCCACTCTATCCAAGCCTTTCAGTATCCAGTGGGTTGCAATCAGATCAGCCCTTATCCATCTGAAGTTCATCAAGTACAGACCCAGAGACTTCAAATGCTCCTCATAAGATGAGTCCTTCATTCTTGTGGTCCTCCTGTGGACCCTCCCTAGAACCAGACAATGTCTTACCTTGGACAATGGGGCCCAAAATCGCTGACAATATTCCAGACGCAGTCTGACCAACACCTTATAAAGCCTCCACAGTACATCCTTGCTTATACGTTCTAGTCCACTAGATTTAAGGATCTTTTCCAGGCCTCCCATCAATTCCACCCAAAAAAAGAGAAGGTGCATTGGGAACTTCAACTCTGGAGCCCACAGAAGCCCAATGCTGTTAATGGAAGTATTACATCACTTCTCAAACTATGTTAAGTACCTCCTGTCACAGCTGTAGGAGAGTCTGTCAGTCCCATACGGAACTCATCACTCACCTGGAAGTCGGCAGAATTGGAGTGGAAGTGAGTCATTTTTGACCTTGATATATTGATATATTACATAACAGAAAGGTCACTGCTACACACTGTGTGGTTGCCGTTCAGTACAGTACTTAATAAATGGAGCACTGCCTGAATATCTATGGGAATTTACTGTGAAGATTTTAGGTTCCCATATTTGCGGAGTCTATCGTGAAGGCTCATGTGATGATAAGTGGCTTCCTGGTATTCAGAACAAGAACAGGGAAATTGTCAGAATGTGCAAAAGTCATGGTGATAAGGGGATCTTGCTATTCAAATAGAGACTGGGATAGCAATAACAAGGGTTAAAAGAGGGGGTGCAGGTCCTGAGATGCGTTCAAAAGGACTTACTTGACCTTTATGTTTCAATAATGAGGAAGTCATTTTTGCTGATCTTGGTTCTGGGAATATGTATCAAGTAGGTCCACATTGGTAAATTACTTAAATTTGGGAGTCACATGACTTCCTACCCTGCAATGACCTGGTTTCTCACCCTCCCCTTTTCTATTTTCCTCTACGCTTTAATTTTCATTCCCTTCCCTTCCTCATTGCTTGTTCTTAATCTTTTCTGCTTCTCTGCTTCCACATGTCACACTGATTTTATACCCCAATCCTCTTTCTCTCAGTTGATCCTTTGCCTGTAATTCTGTCTTTCTATACAGTTCCATTCCCACCTTCCTTGGTACATTGATTTTCCTGTCATCTGTATCTCTCACTGTAATTCTCCTTGCTGTCTTTCTGACTCTAATCCCTATCTGAATCATTCTCCCTTTCTCATGTCTTTCTCCTTCTCTGTCTCACTTTCTCATTCCCCCATCACTCTCAGTAATTCAGGCTTGTCCTCTCTCTCCCTTTATCCCCCTCATCCCCTTTTTTTGAATTAATTTTCTCTCCTACTCTTTTCCCTTCTCTCACTTCCTCTTGTTCTGTTTTCAACTCTTACTGTTTTGCTTCCTAGCTTTCCATTTCTTATCCTTCATGCTCAGCTGCACTTTCTGTGAGCATGAACTTCAGTCATACACACATTATCTTCGTTTGCACACCACACTCTATCATAATCCATTCACTACCTTCTGTGTCCTTTACCTCACTTCCTCTTTATCTCTCTTGTAATTGTTTCTCCTCCTCTGGCAGCTCATCCCATGGGCTCACCACTCTCTTATGTGAAAAAAATGGCATCTCACAACCCCTTTTAAGTCTTTCTTGGTATTTCTCTACCTGACTACGTTTCTCTTCTGTCCTCCCTCATTTCGCTCTGCTTTATCTTTCTCTCAGCTCTCCACCACCTGTCAGTCACCACTATATTTTCCGAGTCTGTTTCTTTTGCTTTATCTCCCTATCTCTCTCTCTCTTGCTCTATATTCCTTTCTTACTTTCCCTCGCTCCCTCTCCCTTTCACATGCTCCCTATTTCATTTCCTGTTAACCAGAATACACATTAAGCAATCATTTTAACACATAGTTCTTACTTTCTAACAAGTATGCATTACGTTGGAATCAAATCCCACAGGACACACACAGTGCAAAATGGTGGACACAGGATGTTAATAGCCCTGGCAAGTAACAGCAGTTCTGAAGAATAAAGAGGCTTTTGCAAATATGTGAAACTTGGCCAAGGAAATGATGGCGAGGGAAAAGCGTGAACTACAAAGAGAAAGGAACGGATTATAAAAGTCAAATGTAGAGATTAACAGGTATGCAGGCAAGCACAAGAAAATTTAAAGGGGAAGATGAAAATGGCAGAGTTCTGTTGGGTACTGGACTATATCAGTTGTCAGAAGCTAGGAATTATGCTCCTGGGCACTTCTTAAACAAAATCACATGGATTCTCTAGGAGAAATGATTCCCACTATTCCAGCCACATTCCAGTTCTTGATCCCAGTCGTGGCCTTGGGACCTGATTCCCAACCCCTGTCACAGTCTGGCTCCCCAGCTCAGTTGTAACCAGTACCTGGTCCCTAACCCAGACCCCACCTTGGCCTGCAGCTTCCCATCGCAAACACTCTCCTGCTAACAGCCCCATACCTGTCTACATTCCTGGCCTTGTTTTACCTGCCCACCAGCTTGTCTTCCCAGCCGGGCCCTGGATCCTGTCCCGCAGCCCAGCCATTCCGCACAGTACTCCAGTTACACCACCCAGCCCTGTTTCCAAGAACTCTAACCACATACATGGCTCTCTCCCCAGGCACTTGATGCTTGCACACTCAGCTCCATTACTGGGCAATTGATGCTCACACACCCTGTTTCCAAGCACAGTGCCCACACCTGACCCTGTCCTGTTCCTTTCCGTATCCCAACCCTCAATTGAAGATATTTCTTTATTTATTGAGATGAAGCATGGAGTAGGCCCTTCTGCCCTTTCAAGCCGGGCTGCCCAGTAATTCCCAATTTAACCCTAGCCTAATCACGGGACAATGTATAATGACCAATTAACCTGCCAACTGGTACGTCTTCTGGGAGGAAACCGGAGCACCCGGAGGAAACCCATGCAGTCACAGGGAGACTGTACAAATTCCAGACAGGCAGCAATGGGAATTGAACCGGAGTTGCCTGTACTGTAAAGGCATTGTGCTGACCACTACACTGCCGTGCCATCCTAGATGCGATGGATGGAAACTCTTCTTTATTCACAGAGTTCACTTCAGGGGTGGTTGAAAAGGAAGATTTTTTAACGGTGCTCAAGAAGGAGCAAGAGGAAAAAGCACCAATTGGGCAAGAGGCCAAGGCCTGGGATTTGTACAAGCAGGACAAAGTTCACATCTCCTTCTTCTATGTCGACATTTGTGGTGCTCTACATTCAGTAGGGCATGAGATATTTATTAAAGTTGTATATGGTTTTAGCAGCGTAAGCATAGTACGCTGCAAGGCTGCAAAACCACTGATTAACTGATTAGATTCAGTGGAAGATTGCCATCATTCCTGAGTCCAGTGCCATAAAGTTCTCTGGGCTGAGTTGAACCAATCTGTGTCGCCAATTGCAAGCTGTTGTTGCAGTTAACAGCACATTATTCTGAAACAACCACGCAGCAAGTTCCTGTTTTGAATGGAGTGACATTTGTAGAGCATGGTGACTGAGGTACCGCAATATTTGCATTTAAAATGTCTGGAGGAAGTTATTGCAGAAAAACAAAATGACTGAGGCTCAGGTGGCATTGGGAAGAGAGCGAGCAGACTCTTTGACTTCAGTATCAATTTCTGGACCAGTTTAAAGGCTGAGATCCCATTTGCCTTTGAAGTTTCTTGGTTGCAGCTCCCAAAAACTGCACTCAGTGACACACACAGGCAAAAGCTGACTGCATTAATTGTAATTGACACATTATTTTCCCAGTATTAACCTGTGATTTCTAAAGTAGCAGCATCCATCGTCAGGGATCCCCACCAGCCAGGTCTTGCTCTCTTCTCACTGCTACCATCAGGAAGAAGGTCCAAGAGCCTCAGGACTCATATCAACAGGTTCAGGAACAGTTGTTACCTCTCAGCCATCAGGCTCTTGAACTAGAGGGGACAATTCCAATCACCCCAAAACTGAACTGATTCCACAACCCATGGACACACTTTTAAGGGCTCTACAACTCATGTTCTCAATATTTATTGCTTACTTATTTATGGTTATTATTATTTTTTTCTTTTGTAGTTGCACAGTTTGTTGTCTTTTGCACACTGGTTGTTTGTCCATCTCTGCTGTGTACAGTATTTCATTGATTCTGTTGTGTTTCTTTAAATTTACTGTGAATGCCTGCAAGAAAATAAAGCTCAGGGTTGTATATGTTGAGATATATGTACTTGGATAATAACTTTACTTTGAACTTTGGTTAACTCATATGTTTTGGTCTTGTCCTCTTTTGGAAAAATATTGGAAAGCTATTTTTGATATTATCTCAACAGTTCTATGTTTTGACTTACAACCCCATCCTATTACGGCAATTTTTGGATTGCCAATGGTAGAACATAGATCTTTGTCTTCTTCAGCCTGTCGGATGATTGCATTTGTTACTTTAATGGCCAGAAGATCTATTCTATTGAACTGGAAGGAGACCAATCCTCCTACTACATTTCAATGGTTTTCCCAAACTATATTATGTTTAAATTTAGAAAAAATTAGAAGTGATATTTTTGATCCTTCGGTTAAATTTGAAGAAACTTGGAAATTGTTTATTCAACATTTTCACATGATGTAATTTGACCTTTCCGAATCCTTCTTATTAACTTAAAATATATGAATAGAGGAGCGGAGTTGACGACATTACTGGACGTGTTTGATTTAAGGTATTGGTCTAGCCCTGTTTTGTTCCGTTTGCTTTTTTGGGTTTAGTATTTAGTTCTTTTTTTTCTTTTTTTAGGGGTGTTTTTCTTAGTATTTTTTTTCTTTTTATTTATTTTTTCTCTATGATTAAATACATCATGAGTTTGGAAGTCTATTATACCTGTGTTATCTGAAATCTTTTTTGTATATGTTTATTAACAATAAGATTATTCCAATCTCTTTGTATCAACATTGTTATTTTGTTTATAATTTTGGAAAAATTAATAAAAAGATTTAAAAAGAAAGAAAAGAACTTTGGTAAGGGTCAATGGGTTCATACCAAATTTCTGAGAAAGTAGAGGCATCAGTGAGTTTTCTTGATCATGGCACTGAGGTGGTGAGATTTCTTGGCCATGATGTCTACATACGGTAGTTGGACCAAGACAGGCTGTTGGCGAAGGTCTCAACCATTTTAATCTCAGTACCTTTGATGCAAACAGGAACATGGGCACCACTCCCCTTTCTGAAATCAATGACCAGCTCTTATGTTGCTAATACTGAGGGAAAGGTTTTTGTCATCTTCTTCCTGTACTCCAGTCCATTATTATTTGAGATACGGCCCACTACCGTGATATTATCTGCAAACTTGTAGATGGATTTAGAGCAGAATCTGGCCATGCAGTTGTGAGTGTACAGGGAGTAGAGCAGTGGGCTGAGAATGTAACCTATGGGGCATTGGGGTTTAGAATAATCATGGTAGAGGTATTGCTGCCTAAGTTTACTGATTGTAGTCTGTTGGTCAAGAAGTCAAGGACCTAGTGCAGTGGCAGTTGTCTTCAGCCAGGTATCAGAGTTTCGTGCTGAGTTTTCTTGGAATTAAGGCAGAGCAGTAGTCAATAAACAATAGTCTAACTTAGGTGTCTTTACTGTCCAAGCAGGGAGGTGATAGGCAGGAAAGGTGAAGAAGGAAGAGGGGAAGATACAATGGGTAGTAGAAGGAGGCGGAACCATGACTGAGGTGATAGGCAGCTGGGGGAGGGGGCAGAGTGACATAGGGATATACGTTCCCAGGAAGGAGACGTGGCTGTGGTAGCAGGTCTGGGTGAGGATCTGGTCGAAGAGTCGGAGAGAGGCGAAGATCACAGAGGGGGAGCAGTGAGAAAGGGTCTCACTGAACTCCCGTCGAAGGAAAGATTTAAACTTCTTCAGGGTAGACATACCTCGAAGAGACTTCGCAGCGGAGTAGCAAATTGTAAACACAAAATACTCAGCAGATGCTGGGGTCAAGCAACACTCACAACACGCTGGAGGAACTCAGCAGGTCGGGCAGCATCTGTGGAAACGATGAGTCAACAATTTGGGCTGGAACCCTTCGTCAGGACTGAAGAGGGAAGGGGCAGAGGCCCTGTAAAGAAGGTGGGGGGAGGGTGGGAAGGAGAAGGCTGGTAGGTTCCAGGTGAAAAGCCAGTAAGGGTAAAGAGTTTGGGAAGCTAGAATTAATATGTGCTGTGCTTAGCCTCTTGAAGCGGTTTATTATGACAGGAAGAATGAGAAAACTGCCTGGGGTGAGTGAGATGTTTGATTATGTTGGCTACTTACCATTCTGATACCAGAGTGGTGAATCTGTGGGATCTGTTGCCACAGGCAGCTGTGGAGGCCAAGTCTTTACGTACATTTAAGGCAGAGCTTGATAGATTCTTGATTGGTCACGGCATGAAGTAATACAAGGAGAAGGCATGAGATTGGGCTGAGAGAGAAAATGGATCAGCCATGATGAAATGACGGAGCAGACTCTATAGGCCGAGTGGCCTAATTACGCTCTTATATCTTATGGTCTTGACTGAGTCAGCGAGATGTGTAGAGTGAATCCATGGAGGAGAGGCTGTTTTCCATGATGGACTGATTTCACTGATAGACTGAGCTGTGTGCGGAACTCTAGTCCACAGTTTCATGTGCTCATATGCAGAGCAGTTGCCATTCTGTTTGTAATTGTATCTGCTGGCATGGTTCAGTATCTGTATTTTTGTTTACATGGTAATTCTGTGAACTGCCTTGGGATGCTTTGCAATGTTAAAGGCATTGTTTTGCATGTTATCAGTAACAGAGATGTGTTGAATAGAAAGCTCGCTCTTTATATATATCACTCTCTCTATCACTCTATCTCATGATCTCTCTCTCTCTCTAACGCTCTCCTTCTTTATCCCGCTCGCTGTCTTTCTCTGTCTCTTTCTGTCTTTTCTCTTTCGTCTCTTTCTCCACACTATTTTCTTCATTTCACTACCTTCGTCTCTCTATTGTCTCCTTTTCTCTCTAAGATCAATCCTTTTCTCTATCCTCTACTCCCTCCCTCTCTGACACTGACACCACACTGTTTCCTTGATCTTCTTTCTCGTTTCCTCCACAATGACACTGGTCCTACATGGAAACCTTTATTGCATGAGTGTAGTTGGACTTCATTGCAGACCTCTTGTCTTGTTGCAGAATAACCCCCAGGTGAAAGCTAAAAGGAAAGAGCACTATTCACCATTCAAAGTCTCCTTCAAGAAGGAATATTGCTGGATTCAACTGGCTGGTCATGCAGGTAATTCTCCTCATAGGCACTTTATCTCTGAAGCAACATGCATTTGCAAGTGACATTTTGTGTTGCTCGCTTTTATCTCTGTGTTTTACAATAATGAAAGGGAGAATTTGCATTAACATAATGCTTCTGAACATCTGAGCATCAGAGCCAAAGGTGGCATATAAGAATGAAGGAAAAGACTATAGTCAACTTGCATGCAACAAACTTACAAATAGTATTGATGCAATGAGCCAAGAATTTGGCACGGTAAAATTGCTTGAGGGAAAAATACCATGACGTAAGAACAGAATTAGGCTGTTTGGCCCATCAAGTCTGCTCCGCCAGTCGGTCATGGCTGATTTATATTCCCTCTCAACTTCATTATCCTGCCTTCTCTCTCTGATCAACAACTTATCAGCATTCGCTTTAAACATACCCAATGTCTTGACCTCCAGAGCTGTCTGTGGTAACAAATTGACAGATTCACCATCATTTGGCTAAAGAAATTTCTTTTCATCTCTGTTCTAAAGAGATGTCCTTATATTCTAGAACTGTGGTCCTAGGAACCATCCCACTCTCGGAAACATCCTCTCCATGTCCACTGTATCTAGGCCTTTCAATATTCAGCAAGTTTCATTGAGCTTCCTCTTTGACCCCCACTCCCATTCTTCTAAACTCCAGCCAGTCCAGGCCAGAGCCATCAAATGCTCCTCATACATTAACCCTGTCATTCCTAGGATCATTTATGTGAACCTCCTCTGAACTCTCCAATGCCAGTACATCATTTCTTAAATAACTTCCTTGCGGGACAAATGTAGGCCAGAGCATTGGGAAAACTCTGCCGTTATTCTCAGAGTCTAATGAGCAGTCTGATAGGTCAAATTTAATTATTCATAAGAAAGAACATTAGAAACAAAAAGGAGGCCACTCAGCCTCTCATATTAGCTCTGTCACTCAGTGAGCTCATATCTAACTGTTTTGTTCAGCTACCTTTCCCTGCACTTAAACCCTATCAACCTTGGTCTTGAAAAAACACATGAGCCGATTCTGGGATGCTTCAGTGGTGCAGCAGGTAGAGTCGCTGCCTTACAAAGCTGGAGAACCCGGGTTCAAGCCTGACCTCAGCTGCTGTGCATGTTCTCCCTCTGACCACATGGGTTTCCTCTGCGTGCTCTGGTTTCCTTCCAATTACAGATGTGTAGGCTACTTCAAATTGTTCGTCATGTGTAGGTAAGTGGTAGAATCTGGTGGAGTTTTGGGGAGAATTTTCAAAAGGGGATTAATATAGGATTAGCATAAATGGGTGGACAATGCAGGTTTGCAGGGGTGGGGCGGCACTGTAGGGTCTGTTTTGGGCTGTTTCTACACTATAATCCTGCAGTGTTATTGGGTACAGAATTCCAAAGAACCTCCACCTTCTGAAGAAATTTCTTCCAAATCTGTGCTGAGGAATAAGGTTGAAGCCTTATTTTGACTGGTTCTAAACACCCCAGCCAGAGGTAACATCATCTCCTCATCATTACATTTTGTACTCCTATTGTTGAGGTAACACTCAAACCCACAACCACCAAACCAGAGTACGAGTGTGCTATTCAGAACAGTAAGGCTCATTTCAACTCATGAATAATCTTGCAAATCCAGTTGGATGGGTGTTATCAACTTCCTGTAATGTTTTAAGTGATCAGAAGTTTACACAATATTGTGTTGTGCGACAGCGAATATGTGTTCCAGTTGCTGTTGCACTTTTTCACGTGTTGTCGAACGAAGCGTTGTTAACTTACTGTTAGATGTCCTATTGTGGGCAGATTCTGTGAGCTAAGCTCTCTGTTCATTGTTTCCTCTTTACTGTCTTCTCTGGTATCTGTGGTCTGGACTGTCAACTTGGCAAAGGGTGAAGGACAACATGTCCTTGTATTTGAGCATCATCAGCTCACATCACCTTCTGAAGGAGCCGATAATAACCTTCAAACTAATTCCCAGACTTGCTTGCTGCTATTTGTCCATTGGTCAGGGATTGTGGCCTCAATTTCAACTGTTTCTAGCTGGTCAGTTCCCACGTTCTGCATCAGTCCCACCTCCTCCTCACTGTATTCCCATCTTAGCTGCTTCAAGTGAAAAGGTGAAGAAGATAGACATGGGCCTGAGCAGGGGAGCAGTGATGGCTTCCTTTTCAGATTAACTTATTGGGAACTAGAAGCCTGGAAGTTAAATTTTAATCATCTTCAGTTTCCTTGAATGGAGGAGTGCTTGTGTAGGGCTACTAAACATTGAACCAAGCCTAGAGCCTCTCCTACCTCCTCATGATCCTGTCCAGATTTACCTTTTAAACCTGCCCGTCCCTTCACCAACATTCCTGACTCTTCTCATGCCTGGAGCACCTCTTGAACATGCCTGGAACCTCCCGTTCCCTTCCAACTTCTTCCTGGATCTCCACTGATCTTGCTCTGAGCTTTGCAGAACCTCCTGACTGTAATGGATGCTCCTAAGCTGTGCCTTGCACTCTTCAGTGTGGTGTAGACTTAAGTTGGCCCTAAAGGGTATCATTTTACTGTTGATAAACAAACAATCGATATCTTTTAACTACTCCTTTAAAGTTCCTTTGTGTTCAAGGGTGTCCTTCCTGAATCTGTCTAGGACTCCACTCCACTCAATGTAATCCAGATCCTTACCCTGATCACCTCCCAGCAACTCACTGGCCAGTTGTTAGATAGTTTTTGCACCGTGATGCATCTTCATTGGTAATTGAGTATATTACCTTTCATTTTTGTCGTTATTCCTGTATGTTAAAAAAATGTTTTCCTCTGTTTCTCATTTAGGTAGTTTCAAACCAGGGGATGATGGGAAGATCCTGAAGAAATACAGTGAAAATGAGAAGATGTGCTTTGAGCAACTAAAAGCAGACCGGTTAGCTGCTTTTGTACCAGGTTACCATGGTGTAATCAAAAAAGGAGAAGAGCTGTACATTCAGCTGGATGACTTGTTGGCCGAGTTTGACAGCCCGTGTGTTATGGACTGTAAAATGGGAGTAAGGTATGTGAGATCTTCATGTTTAAGGTGACCCAGAGTTAACCCCTTTGCTTTAAGAAAAGTGGAGAGAAAGGGAAAGAAGAGCCAGAAATAACAGGAAGCCTTTCCGAGCTGTTTCACGTCAAGTTTATTGTCAAAAGTCGAGCTTATTGTCATATGCACAAGTACATGTCAGAGGTTCAATGAAAAACTTACTTGCAGCTGCGTCACAAATAAAAAATAAATTAAACATAAATTATGCACATTTTTTACAAGAAAGAACACAATTAGAACAAAAAAAATCCTTGTTTTGTGAATGAAGTGGACATAATAATGTACTGGGGAAGTGATTAGGGTTGTAACGGTTGGTTCAGGAACCAAATGGTTGAAGGGAAACACAATAGATGTCCTTGAACCTGGTGGTGCGGGTCTGCTGGCCTCCCTTCCTCCTGCCCAGTGGTAGCTACGAGAAGGTGGCCTGGCCCCACTGGTGGAACTCTGGTGACAGATGTTGTAGGCAGCACTTCATGTAGATATTGCTGATGGTTATGTGATGTATCAGGGTTGAGTCCAGTACACTTTGCAGCTTCTATGCATTCCACTTGCCGCACCAGACCATGCTGCAACTCGTTAGGATTCTTTCAACAGTACACCTGTAGAAGCTTATTATTATGTTTGGTGACATGCCAAATCTCTTTAACCTCCTAAGAAAATAAATACACGAGTAACACTTGAGGTGCCACTGTTGAGGCAATATAGGAAACGTAACAATGAATTTGATGATTTAAAAGTGAGATTTGTATTAAACCAATTGCCAAAAAATGTTATTTGTTGCAGTCAAGGTTAATGGGACCTCTGGCCATTACCTCTTGACAAGGGACTCGTGATGCCTTTCACTCACAAACATACCTTCTGCTGGTTGATAGATGTGTGTTTGTTATTGCTTATTGAAAGATTGTCTCCTGCAGTGTGTCCTTGCACCCGTCAAATATGAACTCATCCAAAACTCTCGTCTGCTCCTGCTCATATTCTAACTTGCCCAGTTTCCCAATGCCCCCTCACCTATATTGGCTCCTGGTCCAGTCATGTCTCAATGGTAATATTCTCAGTCAGCATGCATCTGCCCCTCTCTATCTCTGTAAACACCTGTCTCTCTAATCTGTGACCTTCCCACACATATCAGCAGATTACCAGCATTCTCAGTTTATTCTACTACAGGTTCAAGATTCTTTCCCTGATTGGCCCATTTACAGAATGCCTGCTCACAAGTTGAGATAAGAAAGGTCTCCCTGACAATTCTGTAGATGTCTATCACACCGGATCTGTGTTTCCCCCCTAGGACTCCACTGCTTAAAAACCACAAGAATCTAGTTGAAGCTGCTTGTGTGAATCCGGTTGAGTTTCCCTTTTGTGTAGGAGAGTTATTTTTGATTTCACTTATTTTAGGATGCAATTACCATACTGCAAAGTATGATGCTAGAGTGGCATTCGAGATCTTATGCCAATCGGCATCTGAAATCCTTGCATTAAAATGGTGATCGCAGTAGAAGACGGAAGTCAAAGTGTCCAGAGTTAATTCATCATGAAAGACTCAACGTTGAAAAACAAAAATAAAACTGCAGTTGCTGCATATTGAAATAAAGATTTCTCACAGTACTTTTCCCGTGTATCTGCAGGAAATACAGCACAGGCCCATTTACCTCTTCCCTTCCCACACTCCAGGGATGTAAGTCGTCGCTCCAGGAGATGCGGTAATTCACTTGCCCGTAGATTTATAGAGTCCTACACCACAGAAACAGACCCTTTGGCCTAAGTGGCCCACACCAACCTAATTCTCGACCAAGCTGGTCCTGTTTGCCCAATGTTTGGCCTGTAACCTTCCAAACCTTTCCTATCTACGTCCAAGTGTCTTTTAATTGTTGATACTGAATCTACCTCAACCACTTCCTTTGGCAGCTCATTCCACATACTTGCCATCCTGCCTCTTGTAATTTAGTCTACCCTGATCCATGACCTCATCTGTTGCTTAGTAGTTGCCTAGCCCCTCGCCATCCCCGACTAGATGGGGAGAAGCACCCATAATTCCCTTCTGAGTCTGAGGTTACCATCTGACTTTGACCGGAACAATGCCTGTTTCTTTCTTTGCACAGTTTGAGCTTGAGAGTCTCGGTGTCAATCATAGACCCTGCAACACATTCAGTGCCAAACCACAGGTTCCTATTACAGAACAGTTAAGGAAACACTAAATTAAGTTGACATTTTAAACCAAACAATTGTTGAACTGAGTGAAAAAATAAACATGTAAGAAAGAACTTCAGTACATAGCACTCTTTTACAAATACAGGATAGTGCAGCACGAACAGGCCTTTCACCCCATTGTGTCAAACGCGTTAAACTAAATATCGGTGAGACCCAACATAGATTGGGAGACTGCTTCGTCAAGTACCTTCACTCCGTCCGTCACAAAAGGTGGGATTTCTCGGTGGCCGCCTATTTTAATTCCACTTCCCATTCCCATTCTGACATGTCAGTCCCTGGCCTCCTCTACTGCCACAATGATGCCACACTCAGGTTGGAGGAGCAACACCTCATATTCCATCTGGGTAGCCTCCCACCTGATGTCATGAACATCGATTTCTTGAACTTCTGATAATTGCCCCCTTCTCCTTCACCATTCCCCATTCTTGTTTCCCTCTCACACCTTCTCCTCTTCCTGCCCATCACCTCCCTCTGGTGCTCCACCCCCTTCCCTTTTTCCCATGGCCTTCCATCCTCTCCTATCAGTTTACCCCCTTCTCCAGCTCTTTATCTCTTTCACTAACTTCCCAGCTGTTTACTTCACCCTCTCCCCCATCCCAGTTTCGCCCATCACCTGCCACCTTGTACTTCCTCCTCCCCTCCCCCACCTTCTTACTCTGACTTCTCCCCTTCCTTTCCAGTCCTGATGAAGGGTCTCGACCCGAAATGTCAACTGTTACCCTTTCCCATACATTCTGCCTGACCTATGACTGTTGCTTGGATTTCCTGCATTTGCAGATTTTCTCTTGCCTATGATAAACTAAATCTCTTCTGCCTGCACATGATCCGTATCTCTCCAGTCCCTGAATATTCACGTGTCTGTCTAATAGTCTCTCAAACACTAGAGTCATGTCTGCCTTCACCGCTACCCCTGACAGCCCCTGATTTAGGCATTTCCCATTCTGTATGTTAAAAACATTGCCCACAAAACTTTAAATATGTCCCCTATCAACTTCAGTGCATGTCTTCTATTAATTGACATTTCTGCCCTGGGGAAATGATTCTGACTCACTCCCCTCTCTGTGCCTCTCATCATTTTATAAACATCAATTTGCTAAGTCTGTAAGAACTTTAAAGCAAAAGGAGTTCTGGATACATACTTACTTACACCTCTGGTGTTTAGGGCAGCAGTGAAGGTCCTCCGTCTCTGGCGGTGTTCAGAGCTTCCTTCAACACGCCAGTAATTTCCTCTCGGTTTTCACTACTCAGGCAAATCCTGGGTGGAAACTCAGGAAAACCATCGCACTAGGATGTAGAAGGAATCTTCATTGCTGTTTCCGCAACAGTTTTGTTTGACCAGTTAGTGTTGTTAGCCCTGAGCTGAACCCCTGAACCGGGAGGACCGGTGGACCACTCTTAGTCTGGTCTCTACCCTTTGACCTGTTTGGCATTGGAGACCCTACCAAGAGCCAAAGCATAAAGCTCCGACTTCAGCCAGCATAGCTCTCATTGAGGCACAGAATGGGAAACCACTACGAGGTTGTGGTTCTCTTGGAAGATAGGTTCATACAGCACAGAAATCAAGGAAGGACAAACCAAGGTAGAACATACAAGGTAAATAGTAGGGCACTGAGGAGTGCAGTAGAACAGAGGGATCTGGGAATACAGATACAAAATTCCCTAAAAGTGGCATCACAGGTAGATAGGGTCGTAAAGAGAGCTTTTGGTACATTGGCCTTTATAAATCAAAGTATTGAGTATAAGAGTTGGAATGTTATGGTGAGGTTGTACAAGGCATTGGTGAGGCTGAATTTGGAGTATTGTGTGCAGTTTTGGTCGCCAAATTACAGGAAAGATATTAATAAGGTTGAAAGAGTGCAGAGAAGGATTTACAAGGATATTGCCGGGACTTGAGAAACTGAGTTACAGAGAAAGGTTGAATAGGTTAGGACTTTATTCCCTGGAGCATAGAAGAATGATGGGGGATTTGATAGAGGTATATAAAATTATGATGGGTATAGATAGAGTGAATGCAAGCAGGCTTTTTCCACTGAGGCTAGGGGAGAAAAAAACCAGAGGACGTGGGTTAAGGGTGAGGGGGGAAAAGTTTAAAGGGAACATTGGGGGGGGGCTTCTTCACACAGGGAGTGGTGGGAGTATGGAATGAGCTGCCAGATGAAGTGGTAAATGCCGGCTCACTTTTAATATTTAAGATAAACTTGGACAGGTACATGGATGAGAGGTGTATGGAGAGATATGGTCCAGGTGCAGGTCAGTGGGATTAGGCAGAAAAATGGTTCGGCACAGCCAAGAAGGGCCAAAAGGCCTGTTTCTGTGCTGTAATGGCCTATGGTTCTATGGTAAATAGATTCTTTGGACCGTTGAGTCCACTCCAACCAGAATATCAGTCCTTTACACTGATTCTCACATTGTCATTGACACCCAGCACTCAGATTCCTCCACTTACTTACACACTGGGGTCAATCTACAGTGGCCGGCTAACCTACCAGCCTGCAGTTCTTTGAGGGTGAGGGCAGAAACCCACATAATCACCATGAGAATGTGCAAACAGACAGTACCAGAAGTCAAGACTGAACTCGGGTCATTGTGGCCATGAGGTAGCAGCTCTATGGGCTGGCCAACTGTGCTGAAGCTATGCAGCCTGTGCTATAGTGATGTTAGTAGCACCCAAATTGGCCATAAGACCATAAGACATAGGAGCAGATTTAGGCCACTGAGCCTGCCCCACCTGATTTATTATCCTTTTCAACCCCATTCTCCTGCCTTTTCCTCGAATTTTTGTCATCCAGACTAATCAAGAACCTATCAAAATCCACTTTAAATATAGTCGGTGACTTGGTCTCCACAGCCATCTGTGGCAATGAATTCCACAGATTCACCACCCTCTGGCTAAAGAAATCCTACCTTATCTCTGTTCTAAATGGACACCCCTCAAGTCTGAGGCTGTGCTGACTAGTCCTAAAATCACTTGTAATGCCATAGACCGTAAAGACATGGGAGCAGAATTAGGCCATTCAGCCCATTGAACCTGTTATGCTGTTCAATAATGGCTAATTTCTTATTTCCTCTCTACCCACTATAGGAAACATTCTCTGTAAGTCCACTCTATCTAGGCCTTTCAAATTAGATAGGTTTCAATGAGATCCCCTCTCATTCTTCTAAACTCCAGCAAGTATAGGCCCAGAGCCATCAAATGCTCTTCATACATTAACCCATTCACTTCTGGAATCTTTCTCGTGCACCTCTTCTGGCCCCTGAGCACCTCAGGCTATATCAGTGACACAGTGAACCTGTTGTAAAATGGATTTGGTGTCCTCCACAGTGAAAGTTCATCCCAGTCTCCAACACCTGCATCCTTTCTCCTCTGTAGGACGTACTTCGAGGAAGAGCCAATGAAAGCCCGAGAAAAACCAAAGCTGCGGAAGGACATGTACAAGAAGATGGTAGAGGTTGACCCTCACGCACCGACACCACAGGAGCATGCTCAGCAGGCCATAACCAAGCCACGTTACATGCAGTGGAGAGAATCACTCAGTTCTACAGCAACACTAGGCTTTCGCATTGAAGGTGTTAAGGTACAGGAGGATTAGGGGTTAATTTTAATCCTCTGGAGGCGTCTTAAGGAAATGCTTTGTGATCCTTCTCCTGGAGAAATACAGTTGTGTACAAAAGTCTTAGGCACATTTATAAAGGGTGCTTAAGACTCTTGCATAGTACTGTATTTGTCAACGTGGAGCAGAGAGCGAATTTGTAAATCGGGCGGGAGCAAAGGATGTTGGGAATGGCAAGTGTGGATTGCTGCAGGAGGGGTGTGGGAAAGGTGGCAGAGGAATGCCAGACCCTTCTTTTCTCAACCGTGAATCCCCTCTCCCTATCCCCTTCCCACTTTCAGTCCACAATACAGACCCATATCAGAGCCAGGTTTATCATCACTCGCGTATGTCATGAAATCTGTGTGTGTGTTTTTTTTGCAGCAGTACAGTGTAATACATAAAATTACAAAGTGTGGTGCAAAAGTCATAAGTGCCTAAGACCTTTGCACAGTACCGTGCAAGCAAATTTTTCTGCCGTTTCTCTGACAAGTTGTTGTCGTGCAGAGGTAGAAATCTCACCTGCCACCCTGGAGCCCTGGGTTCGATTCCCAGCCAGTACAAAATGCTAGTCTTTAGAGTGACACAAGGCTGGTGGTGCCACGGTCTCACAGCTCCAGTGTCCTGGGCTCACCTCTTCCCCCCGTGCAGTCTTTGGGGAACGTCAGTGCCTCTCAAATTACTGTGGGTGTCGACTGCGTGTTTTGGTTTCCTCCCACATCCTAAAGACATTGCTGGTAGGCTAATTAGCAGCTGTGAGTTGCCACAGGTGAGTGCTTTTGGTGCTGAGGGGAGTTCATCAGAATGGGATTTATGTAAGGTTGGTGTGAGTGGGTGGATGATGGTCAGACCACACTCACTAACCTGGAGGACCACTGTAACCTTATGGGGGACTATAGTGACATATTTCAAGGGTTAGGAACAATCTTGCCTGACCTTCATAGGTGGACAATCACCAGTAACAGCTCTCCTTCTGGTCACACGCTCTGGAGGTAACTTGGCCCATTCCCAACTGCTTAGGCCCCATCACTTCTGTGTGATGTGTTCTTTGATGACAGCCACCTCATCCGGGACTTCCAAATTATCAGTTTCCAATCGTAAACCAAAACTTTCAGCGGCAAAATATGAAAGCGTTCTAAACATTCCTTTCTTGTGCTCCATTTCTTGATCATTGATTTATTCTCCTTTTCTTTCACTCCTGATCTTTTCATAATTTCACGCAGACTTCTCTCTCTCTCAGTCTCCTTGTCTCGATTTGCAGGTGTTGTGGATTGTCTGGAGGGCTGTCAGAGGTTACAGAGGGACATTAATGCAGATGCAGAACTGGGCTGAGAACTGGTAGATAGAGTTCAACCCAGATAAGTGTGAGGTGGTTCATTTTGGTAGGTCAAATTTGAAGACAGAATATAATACTAAAGGTAAGACTCTTGGCAGTATGGAGGATCAGTGAAATCTTGGGGTCCCTGTCCATAAGACACTCAAAGCTGCTGCACAAGTTGACAGTGTTGTTAAGAAGGCATATGGTGTGTTGGCCTTCATCAACTGTGGAACTGAGTTCAAGAGCCGTGAGGTAATGCTACAGCTATACAAGACCTTAGTGAGACCCCACTTGCAGTAATGTGTTCAGTTCTGGTCACCTCACTAGAGTGAGGATGTGGATATTATTGAGAAAGTGCAGAGGAGATTTACAAGGATGTTGCCTGGATTGGGGAGCATGCCTGATGAGAATAGGTTGAGTGAACTTGGCCTTTTCTCCTTGGAGCGACGGAGGATGAGAGGTGACCTGACAGGGGTGTATAAGATGATGAGAGGCATTGATCACGTGGATAGCCAGAGGCTTGTTCCCAGGGCTGAAATGGCTAACACGAGGGGACATAGTTTTAAAGTGCTTGGAAGTAGGTACAAGGGGGATGTTAGAGGTAAGTTTTTCACACAGAGAGTGGTAGGTGTGTGGAATACACTGCCAGCAACTGTGGTGGAGGCAGATACAATAGTGTCTACCTCAGAGACTGCAGTGGTTCAAGAAGGCAGCTCATCACCACCTTCTCAAGGGCAACTAGGGATGGGCAATAAATGTTGGCTTAGCTGGTGACGCCCACATCCCGTAAATGAATAAATAAAAAAAAATCCAATTGACACACACAAAATGCTGGAGGAACTCAGCAGGCCAGGCAGCATCCACTGGAAAAAGTACAGTTGACATTTCAGGCCGAGGCCCTTCAACAGGACTGGAAAAAAGGATGAGGAGTAGATTTAAAGGGTGTGGAGAGGGGACAGTGAAACACAAGGTGATAGGTGAACCTGGGAGGGGGAAGGGGTGAAGTAAAGAGCTGGGAAGTTGATTGGTGAAAGAGATACAGGGCTGGAAAAGGCGGAATCTAATAGAAGAATGAAGAGGCCATGGAAGAAAGAAAAGGTGGAGTGGGGAGAGACCAGAGGGATGGCAGGGAGACAAGGTGAGAGAGGGAAAAGGGGAGAGGGAAAAGGGGACAGGGAAAAGTGAAGGGGAGGCATCACCAGAAGTTTGAGAAATCGATGTTCATGCCATCAGGTTGGAGGCTACCCAGATGGAATTTAAGGTGTTGTTCCTCCAACCTGAGTGGGCCCCATTGCGACAGTGGAGGAGGCCATGGACTGACATACAGGAACAGGAAGTGGAATTAAAATGGGTGGCCACTGGTAGATCGTGCTCCTTCTGGCAGACAGAGTGTAGGTGCATGGCAATGTGGTATCCCAATCCATGTCAAGTCTCACCGATATTCCACACCGGGAGCACCAAACACAGTATATGACCCCAAAGGACTAACAATTGAAGTGTCACCTCACTTAGAAGGACAGCTTAGGGCCCTGAATGGTAATGAGGGAGGAGCTGTAGGGGCAGGTGTAATACTTGTCCTCTCCTGCCCTGAAACTCATGCTCAGAAACTCCTGCCCTGAAACTCCTGCCTTGAATCTCATGCCCTGAAACTGCTGCTTTGAATTTCCTGCCCTGAAACTGCCTCCCTGAAACTCCTGCCGTGAAACACCTGCCCTGAATCTCCTGTCCTGATTCTCCTGCCCTGGATCTCCTGCCCTGAATACTTGTTCCGCTTGCAAGGATAAGTGCTAGGCGGGAGATCAATGGGGTGGGACGAATGGACAAGAGTCACTTAGGGAGCGATCCCTGTTTGGAAACAGAAAATGCGGGTGAGGGAAAGATGTGCTTGGTGGTGGGATCCCTTTGAGGTGACAGAAGTTCCAGAGAATTACATGCTGGACTTTTCTTTCATCATGGCCTTCTGTCTTCTATTGAGATTCGCTCTTCTCCAGCCCTGTATCTCTTTCACCAAGCAACTTCCCAGCTCTTTACTTCATCCCTCCCCCTCCCAGTTTCACCCATCACCTTGTGTTTTTCTCTCCTCCCCACCCCCTCCTTTTAAATCTACCTTTCATCTTTTTTCCCCAGTCCTGACAAATGGTCTCGGCTCAAAACATCGATGGGTCTCACCTCTCACCTGCCAGCTTGAACTCCTTCCCCTCCCCCCACCTTCTTATTCTGGCTTCTGTCCTTTTCCAGTCCAGGTGAAAGGCTTCGACCCGAAATGTTAACTGTTTTTTCCCTTCCAAAAAGAGCTGCCTGAGTTAGAGTCGTAGAAAAGTACAGCACAGGAACAGACCATTTGATCCATCTAGTCTGTGCTGAGCCATTTAAACTGCCTAGTCGCATCAGCCTAGACTAGGACCCTAGCCCTCCATACCCCTCCTAACCATGTACCTATCCAAACTTCTCTTGAACGTTGAGATCAAGCTCGCATGAACCACTTGCACTGGCAGCTCATTCCACACTCTCATGATCTTCTGAGTGAAAATGTTTCCCCTCATGTTCCCCTTAAACATTTCACCTTTCACCCTTAACCCATGACCTCAAGTTGTAGTCCCACCCAACCTCAGTGAAAATACTCTATTTGTACCCCTCATAATTTTGTATACCTCTATCATTTTTATATTCTTCCAGCACGTTTTGTGTGTTGCTCAAGATTTCCAGCATCTGCAAAATCTCTTGTGTGTCTGGTGATGCTTTTCCAACATCAGTAGTTAGTGTACGTGAGAGGGCTGGAATCTAGTCTGCACTTGGCACTTAGTGCTGGTGGAGGTGGTGGAAGGAGATGGCCAAGGCATTTGGCTGAATTGAAGATTGCCTGATGAACTAGAAGAGAATGTTAAGACCAGGAAGCTGTGAAGATGTGAAATAGTGGGAAAGCAACATTACAGGACATGTGGTGCAGATACGGAATGCTAGCTACAGATTTTTTCTCTCCCTGTAATCTTTGTACATGGCTAACATAGCTGAAGTTTATTTAGAAATGTTATACTTTTAACTAACAAAATGTTTCTCTCTAGTATGCAAGTTAAATTAAGTGTGGAGTGTTTTGAGAATGGGCTGGGGTCTGGGGGCTTTCAAGAGATGAGGTGGGAGGGGATTGTAATTGGAGACATGTTAAACAGAAGAATTGTTAGTCGTGTTACAGGGTCAGAGAGTAAGTAGCTCAGCAAGGAAATGAACCCTTCGCCCTAACTCACCTGTGCCAACCAAGCTGCCCACTTATGCCTGTCTCATTTGCCTGTATTTGGCCTCTCTCTCTTTGAACCCTTCCTAACCATGTACCTACACAGATGTGTCTTAAGTGTTGCTATTGTACAACCCATATGTCAACTACTTCCTCCTCAGGTCCCTTTTAAATCTTCCTCTTGTATCTTAATCCTCCATCCTCCAGTTTTGAAAATCAAGCAAGGGAAAATCTGCAGATGCTGGAAACCCAAGCATCACACCCAGAATGCTGGAAGAACTAAACAGGCCAGGCAGCATCTATGAAAAAGAGTACATTCAATGTTTTGGGCCGAATGAGTTCCTCCAGCATTTTATGTGTGTTCCTCCAGTTTTGGTTCCTTTCCTTTAAGATCGTCTGATTTCACTCTGTCTATGTCCCTCATGATTTTATATTTATTTATAAAGTGACTTCCAAAGAATGAGTTGTAGCGTGGTAATATCTCCCTATAACCCTTGGGTCCTTGCATCATACGTGGAAGTTCTCTCTGCACTCTTTCCAGCTTAATGAGATCTCTTCTATAACCAGGAGACCAAAACTGAACATAATACTCATCATCCTGTACAAATGCAACATAATGTCACAACTCCTATACTCGATGCCCTGTCTGATTAAGGCCAGCATGTTAAATGCCTTCTCCAC
The DNA here is from genome assembly GCF_963921235.1 of Mobula hypostoma. Lineage (NCBI taxonomy): Eukaryota > Metazoa > Chordata > Chondrichthyes > Myliobatiformes > Myliobatidae > Mobula > Mobula hypostoma. The sequence continues at coordinate 92,061,587 of NC_086097.1, forward strand.
CACCCTAGCTACCTGTGACGCTGCTTTCAGGGAACTAAGTACCGAGGTCTCTCTGTTCCGTAACCCTCCCGGGATGCCACCATTCACTGTATAAATCCTACCGGAGGTTCAGCTTACCAAAATGGAACACCTTACGCTTACATGGATTGAAAGCCATTTGCCAGTCCTCAGCCCTTTCACTCAGGTGATCAAGATGCTCCCGCAGTTTTTGACAACTTTCATGACTGTGTACGAAATTGGTCTTTTGGCTAACAATCAAGTCAGTTTCAACGTAGCTTTTCATACCACTTGTTTACATTAAAAAAGGATGAGCTGTAAGAGAAACAAAACTGCTTAAAAGCTGTCCAGGGAATCTTGCCACCCGACCTTGGCAAGAAATCCCTGTTACACGTGGCAGGGGGCATGGTTTGGCTACAAGGTTGAAGAAACAGGCCTTGTGATCATCCGAGAAGGGTTCGAGGGGAGCAAGCACAAAGTAGAAGCTTGAAGAATTTGCAAGATGCAGTGCAAAAGGGATACTTCTTTCTCTATGGCCATTCCCCAGCATCATGAGTGACCTGCTTCCACTCCAGTTGTGAAGTGGCTGATGAGGCCGATGTGTGGTGTGCAGGCTCTGCTGGGGTAAGGCAGGAATTACTCGATAGCCCAGGCAGATGGATGATTAAGGAAGGGACTACTGTTTACCGAGCTTTTGTGTATCCCCAGCAAATAAAGCAGACAGATGATTCTCAGAGGGAATACAGGGAAAGTGCATCAGAGGGTCGCTAGAGGCTACACCTGGAATCTGGAGCAAAAGAAACAAGCTGTTGAGGGAACGCAGTAGGTCAGGCAGCATCTGCGGAAGCAGTGGGATCCAATATGTGGCTTCATCCAACCAGCTGCTTCCACAGATGGTGCCTGACCCATTGAGTTCTTCCAGCACTTGGTTATATGCAACAGAGGCACCTGTGGTAACAATGTTACAGGGGGTTGGGGAATACTTTATACTTTATTGTCGCCAAACAGTTGGTACTAGAAAGTACAATCATCACAGCGATATTTGATTCTGCGCTTCACACTCCCTGGATTACAAATATTAAATATTTAAAATATTAAAAATAGTTAAAATTAGTAAATATTAAAAAATTAAATTATATATCATAAATAGAAAATTTAAAAATGGGAAGTAAGTTAATGCAAAAAACTGAGAGGCAGGTCTGATATTGGAGGGTATGGCCCAGATCCGGGTCAGGATCCGTTCAACAGTCTTATCACAGTTGGAAAGAAGCTGTTCCCAAATCTGGCCGTACGAGTCTTCAAGCTCCTGAACCTCCTCCTGGAGGGAAGAGGGATGAAAAGTGTGTTGGCTGGGTGGGTCGTGTCCTTGATTATCCTGGCACTGCTCCGACAGCGTGCGGTGTAAAGTGAGTCCACGGACGGAAGATTGGTTTGTGTGATGTGCTCCGCCGTGTTCTTGATCTTCTGCAGCTTCCTTTGGTCTTGGACAGGACAACTCCCATACCAGGTTGTGATGCACCCTAGAAGAATGCTTTCTACGGTGCATCTATAAAAGTTAGTGAGGGTTTTAGGGGACAGGCTAAATTTCTTCAGTTTTCTCAGGAAGTAAAGGCGCTGGAGGGCCTTCTTGGCAGTGAACTCTGCTTGGTTGGACCAAGTCAGGTCACTTGTGGTATTGACCCCGAGGAACTTAAAGCTTTTGACCTGTTCCACTTGCGCACCACCGATGTAAATTGGGTCGCTACTCCTTCCGAAGTGAACAACCAATTCCTTCGTCTTGTTGATGTTGAGGGATAGGTTATTGTCTTCGCACCATGCCACCATGTTCTTAATTTCCTCTCTGTACTCAAACTCATCATTACCCGAGATACGGCCTACAATTGTTGTGTCATCAGCAAACTTATATATTGAGTTCGATGGAAACTTGGCTATACAATCATGGGTGTACAGTGAGTACAGCAGGGGGCTGAGTACACAGCCTTGTGGGGCACGGGTGCTCAGAGTGATTGTAGAGGAGAACTTGTCCCCTATTTTTACAGCCTGGGTCCTGTCTGTGAGGAAGTTGAAGATCCAGCTGCAGATCTGAGTGCTATCTGAATTGTTTCAAGGCAGAGAGAAATGTCTTCAGCAAAGAGTACCTGCGGGGGAAATTTTAGATGTTACATGTCAGGGAGTGTGTTATTGCTTAAGGAGCATTACATGAGAAAAATACCGAACACAACAAAGTTCAAAGTACATTTATTATCAAAGTACATATACATTATACAATCTTGAGATTCACCTCCTTGAAAGCAGCCACAGAACAAAGAAACCCAAAAACCTATTACAACAAAAAAGAGACCATCAAACACCTAATGTGCAGGGGGAGAAAAAAACAAATCGTGCAGACAATAAAAGTTAGCAAATAACATGAAGAACTGAGGTTCACGAAAGTGAGTCCACAGCCTCAGTTCAGTGCAGGAATGATCAAACCTAACAGAACAGCAAGCCGAGCACCGACTGGCTCATCCTTCTCCGCCAGCCCTAACACCCTGACATTTTCAATCTGGCCCACTGCTTAAATCGACAACAGAACTTATTGAGAAACACAGATAACCGGGCATGCACTTTTATAAGGGAGGATGTATTTGGGACAGTACTTTACAATGTCTAATCTTCAGTGGTTTATTATGTGACTCAGAGCCTGAGTTCTGTGCATTTGCTGTCTCCCTTCCTGGGTATAATTGTTACTCTCTTCTCACTCTCCCTTGCAGAGAGCAGACAACGTATGCACCACAAATTTCAAAAAGACCAAAACGAAGGAACAGATTCTTCAGGTGTTTGAAGATTTTGTCGACGGAAACAAGAACATCATGGTAACACTTCTTCAGCAATACCGGACCCAAAGCACCAATACAGTCTGACAAAAGGCTACACAGTGGTGCAGCGAATAAACTTGTTGCCTCATGGCTCCTGAGACACAGGTTCCTCAGGTGCTGAACGTGTGGAGTTTGCACGTTTTCACTGTGACCCTGTGGGTTTCTTCCAGGTGCTCCACCATTGCCCCACATCCCAATGGTTGGTCCATTGATCCCTGTAACTCGCCCCTTGTGTGCAAGTGGGTGGTTGAATCTGCGGCAGGGGTAAAATAGGATTATTGAAAATGGTTGCAGACTCAATGGCTGCTGAAGGGATGGTTTCCCTGCTTCGTGACTTCAGGGCAGTGGGTTAAGAAACAAGACTGGGAGTTAAGAGAACCAAATAGGATATAATGCACAATATCAGGGTGGTCGGGTGTTTGGGCGGTATGTGTCGGAGTGGCAGGGTTGACCCAGGGGTGGCGGGGGGGCGGGGGTCAGCTAATGAAGAAAGAATGGGATCACCTGATCCCAACTTGTCCAGGTGAGCACCCCACCCATCACCAGCAGGTATTACCAGCACAAGACCAGGGACAGGCTCTACGTTATCTCAATCCCTGTCGTGTGACTGACTATGTGTATTTCTGAATTCTTTGAACATGTAGAAAGCCTACCTGATGCGACTGCTTGAGATCCAGGAAGCCCTGGAGTCTTCTGACTTCTTCAAAGTGCATGAGGTAGGTGTCAGCTTGTTGTTAGTCTGAAAATCATGGGATAAACAGGGAGCACTCCAGAATTGAGTGCTGAATTTTCCCTGGATTTTCTTTCTATTCATAATGAATTGGGAACCACAGATCAGAAACTTTCCCTAACTGGTGTCCACTGGTCCTGACACAGAAGTACAATCAGGCTTATTATTACTAACTGCCTGTTAACACCGCTGGTGTTTAGGGCAGCAGTGAAGGCTTTCCCTCTCTGGCAGTGGTCAGAGCTTCCTTCATCATGTCACTGTCTTCCTCTTGGTTTTCACTACTGTCAGTCATCCAAGTCCCGGGTGGAGACTCAGGAATACTGTCGGACTCAGATGTAGAAAGATTCTTCATTGCTGTTTCCATAACAATTTTGTTTGACCAGTTAGGGTTGTTAGCCCCGAACCTGGAGGATCGATGGACCACTCTTAGTCTGGCCTCTACCCTTTGACCTGTTTGGCATAGGTGACCCTACCAAGAGCCAAATCATAAAGTCCTGACTCCAGCCAACACAGCTCTCCAGGTCCCTGAGGCACGCAAGCCTCTAAACCATGACAAGCTTGTGGCCCTCTTGGAGGACCACTGACTTAGATGACATGACAATTGTTCTACAGCAACAATACAGTGCAAAGACATTAAAAAATACTATAAATTACAAAATAAATGAATAGTGTAAAAAATAAATAAGACATAGTGTTCTTGGGTTCATGGACTTTGTTCAGAATTCTGATGATGGAGGGAAGGAAGCTGTTTCTAAATCATTGAGTGTGTGTCTTCAGGCTCCTGTACCATCACCCTGATGGAAGTAATGAGAAAAGGGCCTGTACGAGATGCTGAGGCTCCTTAAAGGTTGGTGCTGCTTTCTTAAGGTTGCAAGCACGATGGAGCTGGCTGACACTACTACTCTCTGCAGTCGGTTTTGATTTTGTGCATTGCATCCTCTATAAGAGGCTGTGATACAACCAGAGTGCCAGAGTGCCCTCCACAGTACAACTGCAGAAATTTGCAAGTGTCTTTGGTCTGGTTCCATACACTATTGGTTTCTCACTCTTACAACTTTATTGGGATAATCGCTCTTACTTCATCAAATCTCTTAAGCCTGCAGAGTCCATAAGACATAGGAGCAGAATTAGGCCATTCAGCCCATCGAATCTGCTCCACCATTCCACCATGGGTGATCCCTGCCTTCACGCTATATCCTTTGATGCCCTGACCGATCAGGAAACGATCAACTTCCACCCAAAATATACACACGGACTTGGCCTCCACCGCAGTCTGTGGCAGGCATTCCACAGATTCATCACTCTCAGGCTAAAAAAATTCCTCCCACCTCTGTTCTAAAGGGTCGCTCCTCAATTCTGAGGCAGTGTCCTCTAGTTCTGGATAACCCCGCCCTAGGGGGGTATGTTTGTAATAGGGAAGATTAGCTTGGAGTCCCTCTGCAGGCCTGGTTGTCAATATTAGCACCAATTGCTTGTCTGAAGTGTCTTGCAGTGCCCCTGCATTAGTTCAGCAACTTTTTCATTGGCAGTTAAGTGGCATAGTAGTTAAGTAGTTAACTGGGGGTGTTGCTATGTGCCAGAGGGAAGTGTGTTTTTTAGAAGTTCGCCTTGCAGGGGTGCAAGGATCCCCTGAATGTGGGCTGGGCTAAGAGGTGCAAGGGCAAGTTGAGTGAGAGGCAAGGTATGAACGTTAGGACAGGGCCAGTTTCTGCTTGGCCTAAGAGGAGAAGGGTGAGCGCTGAAGTCTGCTCTAAGTAATTTTTTTGTTGTACCCATGTGTACATGACAATAAACTTAAGTCTGACTTTGGAGTGTCGGGTAACCTCAGATACGACACTAGTACTAATTAATGCACTTTGCACTTTGGCAGAAGAAATAAACGGGCAGACTATTATTTAAATGGGGAGAGAATTCAAAATTCTGAGATGCAGTGGGACTTGGGAGTCCTTGTACAGGATACCCTTGAGGTTAACCTCCAGGTTGAATCGGTGGTGAAGAAGGCGAATGCAATGTTGGCATTCATTTCTAGAGGAATAGAGTATAGGAGCAGAGATGTGATGTTGAGGCTCTATAAGGTACTGGTGAGACCTCACTTGGAGTACTGTGGGCAGTTTTGGTCTCCTTATTTAAGAAAGGATGTGCTGACGTTGGAGAGGGTACAGAGAAGATTCACTAGAATGATTCCGGGAATGAGAGGGTTAACATATGAGGAACGTTTGTCCACTCTTGGACTGTATTCCTTGGAGTTTAGAAGAATGAGGGGGGACCTCATAGAAACATTTCGAATGTTGAAAGGCATGGACAGAGTGGATGTGGCAAAGTTGTTTCCATGATGGGGGAGACTAGTACGAGAGGGTATGACTTAAGGATTGAAGGGGGCCCATTCAGAACAGAAATGCGAAGAAATTTTTTTAGCCAGAGGGTGGTGAATCTATGGAATTTTTTGCCATGGTCGGCAGTGGAGGCCAAGTCATTGGGTGTATTTAAGGCAGAGATTGATAGGTATCTGAGTAGCCAGGGCATCAAAGGTTATGGTGAGAAGGCGGGGGAGTGGGACTAAATGGGAGAATGGATCAGCTCGTGATATAATGGCGGAGCAGACTCGATGGGCCGAATGGCCGACTTCTGCTCCTTTGTCTTATGGTCTTACGGTCTTAATTTCGTCAGCTCGTGGGTGTCCTCGAGAGAGAGCATCAGAGCTTCTCTTTCTGAGTCGCACATTTTGCTAATTTTCCTTCTGCTCCTTGTCTAATCTTAACTTTAGATTTGGAAAGGAAGGGTCAACAGAGTCATGTTGAACAGTGTTGTGGGGGGGGGGGAGCTGCTCAGTTTGCTTCTGATAATGGTGGGTGGGGTGGGGTGAACTCCTGCAAAGTCCCACTAGATTCTCCTGGACCTGGAGGAATGTGGGAGGAGAGGTGCAGACTGCCCGCATCCATAACCAGAAGCCAGTGCTGAAAGAAATTCAATCCGGAGTCCTTCCCCACTCTACTCGACACCCCTGGTGCCACTCTCAATCCTCCGCCTCTTACCAGGGGAATCGCACTTCATGTCGGAAATCATTACAGAGCAACTCCAAGTTCCTTAAGCATCCCAGTAGTTGTTGGTGCGTGTGGTCAACTGTAATTCAGTTTTAAAATCCTCCTCCTTGTTTTCAGATTCCTCCATTCCCTCACCTCCATTTATCGGTGCAGTCTGATTGAGTCAGGCCCTTCAGCCCATTGGGTTTATGGCAACAATCAGGATCCCATTTGCATTAATCCAGGGGTTTCCAGCTGGGGTCCACAGGACCCTCAGTTAATGGTAGGGGACCATGGCATAAAAAAAGATTGGGAACCCATGCACTAATCCTGTTTTATTTGCTCCACGTTCACATCAGCTCACTAAAGATTCTACTGCTCAATGACACAGGATGGGCAACTTACAGCGGTGAATTAACCTACCAAACTACACGTCTTTAGGAGACGTTAATTAAATCAACATCACTCTCACCGGAGAAGTTAGATGATTTTTTAAAAATGTTTCTAGTATTTTATAACCGAGTTTCTCAAGTGCTGTTTTGCGACCATACATTTTAATGTTAACAACAATAAGTGGAACTTAAATAGCTGCTTTACCATAGTAAATGTTTGCAACAAACCTCACTATTGAACACATTTCACTGCTGAGCTACACATATATGACAAAAATAATGTCATCTCCTGTGCTGCAACTACAGTCCTATACCAGCTCATTGAGGATTAATTTCATTGCTCCACTACTTAGGGCCCTGCTTTCCATTGCCAAGGTTCTCAGTTTGGAAATTCGCTCCCTAGCCCTCTCTGTCCATTTACGTATAAGTTATTGTTGTTAATTTGCAGTCTGTTGCCCAATCTAGTGGGCGTGTGACACAGTAGCATAATGGCTAGCATCACACTTTACAGTATATGCGACCCGGGTTCAATTCCTGCCGCTGCCTGTAAGGAGTTTTGTGCCTTCTCCCCATGGCCACGTGAGTTTCCTCTGGGTGCTCCAGTTTCCTCCCACAGTTCAAAAACATACCAGTTGGTAGGTTAATTGGTCATTGTAAATTGTCCTGTGATTGGGCTGGGATTAAATTGGGATATTGCTGGGCAGCATGGCTCAGAGGACCAGAAAGGTCTAACTCATGCTGTAACTCAATAAATAAATAAGAAAAAATCTAGCTCCTCCTTTGATAGGTTCTAAAATAACTCATTTGCCCTCGGATATTGGCTGCTAGTTCATTAGCTCTTGGTGAATCTGTGCATACAGTCTGTTTTGCCACCTTTGACAAGCCACACTTGACAGCTTGACCCAACTATTACCTTTCCTTGTTGCTAAAGCTCCAGTTATCCCAGAGAATTTCAGATTTCTGCTGGCTTCTTGTTTTTCTTCTGAGAAGACTTTCCAGGTAGAGGATTATGCTAATTTCTTCTAGATACTCCCATCAAAAAGAATAGTCTCTACCACATCTGTTAAAAACCTGTTAGCATTTTAAACATCTCAGCCAAATACCTCCTCATTTATGCAATTGTTCTGACGTAGCTTCATCCTATATTATTCTGGTGAAGGTACAAACGTTTGTAAATTTCATCTTGGTGTGGGAGTGTTCTGAATCCTGGAGCCATGTTATTGATGTCCACCCTTCTGCACTTGATACAGGTTATTGGGAGCTCTTTGCTGTTTATCCATGACAAGAGTGAGGTAGCCAAGATTTGGCTGATTGACTTTGGCAAAACCAGAAAGCTACCAAATGGACAGACTCTTAACCACCGCCTGAGGTGGCAGGAGGGCAACAGAGAAGATGGCTACCTCTGGGGGCTCGACAACATAATTAACATTACAACCACGATCTTGGAGGACAAGCGGTGATTCCTGGCCAGGACTTTCTTTGCTGTGGGTTTTCCGTTGGGAACCTGCAAGGTTATCTGACTAGGTTTTTGAATGTGGGTGCATTACTACAATTCCTGCTAGTAAGACAGTGGGCAAAAAAAAGAGAAAGAATGAAATGGTGAGACAAAATTAAGGCTTCTCCATTGACCAGAAACTTTCTTGAGTAATGGGCTCAGATCATGAATGCAATAATACCCAGAGAAAAATAGTCTCTACGCAGTGAGTGGGTCAGCTTGTCAAGTGGGAAATAGGGTTACTGTTGTAACAGAACAGTTGCAAGTGATTGTTTTTGGCAAAAGTAAAAAAACTTAGGTTTTTCCCCCTGAAGAAATGATGAATTCAGATGAATATTAATGAAGCACCTATAAACAAGCTTCTCTCCAGATATTCACTTCTGCCTCCTTGTGGCCAGTTTGAAAGCAGCAGCAGCCAAGGAAAGTTTGGTTTCCATACTCCCCTTGGCCCTGTCCTGTAACATACCCTTGCGATCTCTTTTGTCTCAAGTGTGAAATGGCATCTGAGGTAGGAAATGGACTAATATTTTTCTAAGGAATCTTTCACTGTGTGCCTCCTTGCATTTCTATTGCAGCTTTCACAACCTCAGGATATTTTTAAGCCCCTTTCAGCCAATTTAGTACTTTTCAAGTGTGCTCACAGGAAAGCAACTGGTCAATATGTTTGCAGCAAGCTCTGGGCAAACAACAATGACTGATGGTTGAGTTTTAGCCATTGGCCAGGAGGCCAGGGAGAATTTCACTGTTCTCCAGAAATGTGTCACAGAACTCTTACGCAGACTGAAGAACATGACCGAAAGGAAGTCAGTGCAACTCTTGGCATTTATCTGCAGTGTGAGCTGAGATCCCAGAGTGGGACCTGAGACACAGTTAGACAGTCCTTCTGTGATGTTGCTGTAAGCAAGTATTTCATTGCACCTGTACCTCCCAGTACTTGTGCACATAACAATAAACTCGACTCAATCTGAACTGACGTTGCTTTATAAATAAAGTTAGTGTAGACAAGGCTTTGCTACTTACTTGGAGCTACCTGTGACAAGGCACTGATCAAGTGGAGCCCAATGGTGCAGACACTGACAAGCACAAAGATATATTACACTAAAATTGCAAATTTTAAAAGTAATAATTCTGACCAATATTCACTGTAACGACTGCACATTAAAACAGAACAAAGAAACAGTACACTAGACATTTCCTGTTGCTATGTCATTAAGAACTTAAAACACAGAATACAGCACAGTACTTCCTTGGCCCAGAAGAAAGATGTTTTGTAATACATAACAGATACAATGGATTACTAATTCATTGTTTGCATATCTGCACACAATAAATTTCTATAAAACAAACATCTCACTTCAAAGCACAAATGTAACAAGCCGTTAACATTCTGATATTACTTAGCATCCGGCAGTGTAAAACTCTGAAAGACCCGCATCTCTTTACCGGCATGATCTACAGTTTGTAGGACCCACGTCTCCTAGAATAAATCTCTGGCCATTCTTTAAACTATCTGATATCATCAGTGTCCTCACTCTAACACTCTATATATCACTCACCCCTCACAGCAACAATATATGCACCTCCCACACCGTAAGAGACTGAAATACTCCACCCTCTTACACGTACTACACACATTTTGATACAACCCACATCCTCTACGTAACACTTTAATGCATCCCACACCCCTCCATAACACGGATGTATTCTACACCTCACACTTTAACACTCTTAGAGATATATATATATATATATATATATGTATGTATATATAACACTGATATACACCCCTCCCTATAGTCTCATACCCTGACTATAACACCCTGATATATCTCAAGTCCTCTTTATAACAATCTGATATACTCCACGCCTCTTACTAAAATACTGATACATCCCAACCCCAACAGACAGACTTTAAGATGCTCCCATCATAGGAAATAAATTCTCTGTTTCTTTTTGTACCACTTTAAAAATTTCCATCATATCACCTTGCCAGTGTCTAAACTCTGAGCAGTGGAAACCTCATTAATGTAATCTCCTTTATCAATGTAAACCTTAAAATTCTGCCGTTATTGTGGTGTGTGTAGTATTGTAAGACAATAATAACTTAAGACATAGGAGCAGAATTAGGTCTTTTGGCCCATGGAGTCTGCTCTGGCATTTCATCATGGCTGATCCATTTTCCCTCTCAGCCCCAGTCTCCTGCCTTTTCCCCATATCCCTTCATACCCTGACATAATTGAATGGCTGAGCAGACTCAACAGGCTAAATGGCCTAATTCTGCTCCTATGTCTTATGGTATAATGGTCTAATCAAGAACCTACCGATCTCTCCCGAATCACTTGGCCTCCACAGCCGTCTGTGGCAATGAATTCCACAGATTCACCACTCTCTGGCTAAAGAAATTCCTCCTTGTCTCCATTCTAAAAGGATGTTCCTCTATTCTGAGGCTGTGTCCTCTGGTCTTAGACTCCCCCCACCATAAGAAACATCTCCACGTCCACTCTATCGAGGTTTTTCAACATTCTATAGGTTTCAATGAGGTCACCCCTCATTCTTCTGAATTCCAGTAAGTAGAGGCCCAGAGCTATCAAAAGTCATATGATAAGCCTTTCAATCATTGAATCAATTTCGTGAACCTCCTTTGAACCCTCTCCAATGTCAGCACATTGGGGCCCAAACTGCTCACAATACTCTAAGTGAGGCCTCACCGGTGATTTATAAAGCGTAATCCTTGCTTGTATATTCTAGTCCTCTCAAAATAAATGCTTCCTCACCACTGACTCAACCTGCAAATTAACCTTTAGGGAATCCTGCATGAAGACTCCCAATTCCCTTTGCACCATAGATTTTTGAATTTTCTCTCCGTTCAGAAAATAGTCTATATTTTTATTTCTTCTATCGAAGTGCATGACCAGACACTTCCCGACACTGTATTCCATCTGCCAGTTCTTTGCCCATTCCAATCTGTTTAAATCCTTCTGTAGCCTCTCTACTTACTCAAAACCACCTACCCCTCCAATTTGTCTTTGTATTGGCCACGAAGATATCTGTTCCATCATCCACATCATTGACATATAACATAATAAGAAGCGGTCCCAACGTTAAGAGCAGACATTTTTCCCAAGTAAATATTGGGAAAACGAAAGCCATCACCTCAAGCTCCTGGAAGAAATTTCATTTTCTAGCCACTGACTCCAATCTATTCCCTGTTGGAACTTAATCAATTTCTGTTAAAACTCATCTAATGCTGATAATCTGGCCCACACTTTTATTGCTTCTAAACATGATGCTCCAGCAGTCACATGGTTGATCTACTGTGAATTTGAGGTTGCATCAAACGCTCTTCCAACCATTTCCTAACTTGCAATCACCATCATCCCCTGTTGCTCCAGTGTTTCTGACCAGTGTCAAGTCTTCCATTTTATTTCAGTATCTGCTTAACATCTCCATGTGGTTCAGTGTTAACGTTTGTTTGATATCACTACTTGGGACATTTTGACTTCTTAAAGGTGCTATCTGACGCAAGCTGTTGTTTGAATCTGCTAAGGGGAATATATCCTTCCTGAGCGCACTCCATTAGCTTATCCCTACAATGGAGCTGATGGTCCACCATTTATTGGGCTCCCTTCCGGAGCTCTCCTGCTACTGAAGGCCTGGCCTTTCCTGAAAGATTTACTCTTTCTCCCGACTCACTAACAATGGGACACTCCAGTTCCAAGATGTGGTGACACAGCAAACCTGAGAAAATGCAGATCAGTTGCCAGTCCAAGGTGAACTCCAAAAGCAAAGGCGAGCTGTTCCTAGCTACCTCAGTTGACTAAAGTTAAGCCTAATGCAAACATTTGACGCAGATAGTTGTATCAAGTTGATCGACTGTGTTGGGACACTGGCGTTTCATCTACTGAATCAGGATTCAAATGGACCAGTTGCTGTGAGGGAGTGCCACCTCTCATAATCTCTAGTAGCTTCCTTCTAGGGTGGATAGCAGAACATTGCCTTCCCTTCCTGCTGGTTACACTTAGCTTCCAGAGCTCGGGTGCTATGGTGCTGTTATAATGGTTAAGGCCTGCCCTAACCACTGAGAGACACGAGTCCACATCCTATCGTGCAGCATACAGGCTGCGTCCGTAACCTGGCAACACTCTGGGTGGGATGTGGAATCTCTGCAGACGTATGAAAAGTATTATGACTCTGAGAACTTCCCGGCGAACCCTGGTTCACCCTAATTTAAGTGTGACTTACTAAATGTGCCCCATGAGCACCAGAACTTGAGTCTTCCAAGCCAGCACCTTCAATTGATAGCAATTTCAATTGTCATCAGCGACTTTGGCAAGTCAGGTCTTCTCTTTTGTACAAGGTGAAAGATATTTTCTTCTTCATACACCATTCGGGTTTTTAGCCAAAAACCTGTGGTCTTAATAGTTAATTCTACTGATATCAGCTTGTTAAAAAATTGCATTAAAATTACAAACTGTCTCAGTGGAATTTGAACCAACTTTTTCCAGTTATTCCAGGAGCTAAGCTGAAGTCCAGAGCAATAAAGGACGAGGTGCTAGTGTTAAGGTTAAAGTTTCAGAGTGAGAGAAGCAGGGAGAGAGTTGCTTTAAAGAAAAGAGGAAACCATATTAAAGGTAGAGGAAAAAGAGTAAAGAACAAGGAAGAAAATAAACAATAAACAGAAAACTAAATAAGGGAGTATGTTCTTACATACTCCATCTAAGTTTTTTCATTGGTTTTCTTATATTTATACTTGTATTCCAAATGTAATGTAATTTTGTTACCTTGTGTTCTTCCTACCATTGTATATGAGCAGAAAAGAAAGTTTTTAAAAAAACATTTTATTTAGATCACTGTTGGGTTCTCCATAGATACTTCTTGAATCTAGGTCCTCACTTGGCTATTGGGAGTAACAATAGAAGTCTTCCTTTCAAGGTCACATCATTAAGAAGCAAGTCCAAAAAACTTCCCAACTGAGTTTTCTGTCTTGTTTGGTTGCCAAAGTATTGACTACAGCAAAGTAAAATCTCCATCTCCGAGGGAGAGAATCGAGGTCATATTAAGGTGTTCTATATCATTTGTTCTGAAGTGAGGAAGGGAGTTATTGTGAATTATTCCGGACTTTGCTGAAAGCTGAAAATGATCCTGTAATTATTCCGTGGAGAAACAGCTGATCTGTATGCATTGGAGCAAGTATTCCAGCAAATGGGAATGCAGTGACTCCAGAGGAATTGCCACTGTTTATAACTGAACACTACTAATAATTGTTATAGAGTGATTTTGTACAATGTAGTAGAAAATGGGTTGTAAAATAAATTGTTATTGTATTTACTGTGGTCTCAATAATGTTATTTTGATCTGATTAATAATTACAAGCACACGTCTCAATAAGCAAACCATGTTTTGGATCAAGATCTGGTGATCTGTTCTGATGTCTTCATGTGCCTCAGTGTCAAAATATTGCTGATATTTACTGCTGTGAAGCATCTCATTGGTTCAATTAACAATTTACATATAATCATATAACAATTACAGCACGGAAACAAGCCATCTCGGCCCTTCTAGTCCATGCCGAACTCTTACTCTCACCTAGTCCCACCGACCTGCACTCAGCCTATAACCCTCCATTCCTTTCCTGTCCATATAGCTGTCCAATTTAACTTTAAACGACAACATCGAACCTGCCTCAACCACTTATGCTGGAAGCTCGTTCCACACAGCTACCACTCTCTGAGTAAAGAAGTTCCCCCTCATGTTACCCCTAAACTTTTGCCCTTTAACTCTCAACTCATGTCCTCTTGTTTGAATCTCCCCCACTCTCAATGGAAAAAGCCTATCCACGTCAACTCTATCTATCCACTTCATAATTTTAAATACCTCTATCAAATCCCCCCTCAACCTTCTACGTTCCGAAGAATAAAGACCCAACTTGTTCAACCTTTCTCTGTAACTTAGGTGATGAAACCCAGGCAACATTCTAGTAAATCTTCTCTGTACTCTCTCTATTTTGTTGACATCTTTCCTATAATTCGGTGACCAAAACTGTACACAATACTCCAAATTTGGCCTCACCAATGCCTTATACAATTTCAACATTACATCCCAACTCCTATACTCAATGTTCTGATCTATAAAGGCCAGCATACCAAAAGCTTTTGTTCACCACCCTATCCACATGAGATTCCACCTTCAGGGAACTATGCACCATTATTCCTAGATCCCTCTGTTCTACTGCATTCTTCAATGCCCTACCATTTACCATGTACTATTTTGATTAGTACTACCAAAATGTAGCACCTCACACTTATCAGCATTAAACTCCTTCTGCCATCTTTCAGCCAACTCTTCTAACTGGCCTAAATCTCTCTACAAGCTTTGAAAACCTACTTCATTATCCACAACTCCACCTATCTTAGTATCATCTGCATACTTACTCATCCAATTTACCACCCCTTCAGATCACTAATGTATATGACAAACAACATTGGACCCAGTACAGATCCCTGAGGCACACCACTAGTCACCGGCCTCCAATTTGACAAGCAGTTATCCACCACTACTCTCTGGCATCTCCCATCCAGCCACTGCTGAATCCATTTTACTACTTCAATATTAATACCTAACCATTGAACTTTCCTAACTAACCTTCCGTGTGGAACCTTGTCAAAGGCCTTACTGAAGTCCATATAGACAACATCCACCGCTTTACCCTCGTCAACTTTCCTAGTAACCTCTTCAAAAAATTCAATAAGATTTGTCAAACATGACCTTCAACACACAAATCCATGTTGACTGTTCCTAATCTGACCCTGTATATCCAAATAATTATATATACCATTTCTAAGAATACTTTCCATCAATTTACCCACCACTGACGTCAAACTCACAGGCCGATAATTGCTAGGTTTACTCTTAGAACCCTTTAAAACAATGGAACAACATGAGCAATACGCCAATCCTCCAGCACAATCCCTGTTTCTAATGACATTTGAAATATTGCTGTCGGAGCCCCTGCTATTTCCACACTAACTTCCCTCAAGGTCCTAGGGAATATCCTGTCAGGACCCGGAGACTTGTCCACTTTTATATTCCTTAAAAGCGGCAGTACTTCATCTTCTTTAATCATCACAGTTTCCATAACTTCCCTACCTGTTTCCCTTATCTTACACAATTCAATATCCTTCTCTTTAGTGGATACCGAAGAAAATAAATTGTTCTGAATCTCCCCCATCTCTTTTGGCTCCACACATAGCTGTCCACTCTGATTCTCTGAGGGATGAACTTTATCCTTCGCTATCCTTTTGCTATTAATATAACTGTAGAAACCCTTGGGATTTATTTTCACCTTACTTGCCAAAGCAACTTCATATCTTCTTTTAGCTTTTCTAATTTCTTTCTTAAGATACTTTTTACATTCTTTATATCCCTCGAGCACCTCATTTACTCATTTACATCTGATTGAAATATTCTATACTTTGCATTAATATTTTGTTTAGCAGAGGTATTGGTCAACTCTGGAAACTTTCAGCAGATTATTTGCATCAGTGAAATGCTTTCTTTTGAACTCAAAGATAAAGCATTCCTGTCAACAACATGGAGCTTACAGGAGTATGCCAGGAAGCTGAGAAACAGCAAACATTTTGTTTATAGACCACCTTCATGGATAAGTGTGTCAGACCTTCTCACAGAAGGTAGTGAATCCCTACAGTTTCTTCAGAAGGTTGTGGAGGCTGAATCACTTGGGACATTTTGAAAGGAAGTAGTTACATTGCTTAATTATCAGGGGATTGAGGGCTAAGTGGAACTGGTACAGATGAGGAGCTGAGGCCTGTGACAGATCAGCCATGATCATATTGAAAGATGGGGTAGGTTTGAAGGGCTGAGTGGCCTATTCCTGCCCCTATTTATGCTCTCTCTGTGCTGACAGGAAATTCACAGAAGTCACATCAGGTAATGCCCAACGCTGAGTGATAGGAATTGTTAGCTGAGGTAGTTAAGTTTCAAGTTAAATTTTAGAAAAAAGGTGGAGATCATAAGGGAAGGAATTCCAGAGAATGGATGACGGATAAACAGCCACTAATCTACAAGTCCCTAGTATCATTGTTCCACCCCTTCCCCAGCACTTAAACTCCTGTGGGTGTCTTAAAATGAAAATATCATATCCTTCAGCAAATGAAGTGTAACTCACTTGATTGCAAAGTGAATGTATTACACTTTGTCTAGGGAAGGAGGAATGGCACTAGAGGGGGGTGGTGGGCAGTTCAGTATCTTCATTCCATCTGGCACAAAAGTCAGGATTTCCTGGTGGAAATTAATTTGATTTCTCATTCTCATTCCAATATGTCAGTTCATGGCCTCCTCTACTGTCACAATGAGACCATGCACGTGTTGGATGAGCAACACCACACATTCTGTCTGGTTAGCCTCCAACTTGATGGTATGAACATCGATGTCTCTAACTTCTGATAACTTCATCCTCCTTCCCTTCTCTTTTTTTCAATTCACCATTCTGGTTTCCCTCTCATCCATTCTCTTCTCCTCACCTTACCTGCCAGCTTGTACCCCTTCTCCTCCCTCCACCTGCACACTCTGGCTCTGTCTTTCTTGCCAGTCCTGATGAAGGGTATTGGCCTGAAACATCGACTGTAGATGGCCTGCTGAGTTCCTCCGGAATTTTGTACACGTTGCTCGAGATTTCCAGTGTCTGCAGAATCGTTTGTGTTCCACGTCACTGGATGACTGGCAGCAGCACCAGCCACAGTGCCGCTGTGCCAGTTGCCCTCGTCACTCCTTCCCCTTCTCTGATTCAGAGTGGTGGTGTTGTGGGGAGAGCCTCTTCTGCTGCCATCCAAAGACAAAGCAGAAGGAGGAACATACACATGCTGTGCAGAAATAACCGTCATGGTGACGAGAGTGCCACTGTCAATTAAATCAAGGGAACATGGTATCACAATGGAACACCATAAGCTTACCTAGTATATTTAACATTGCCCCTGCTCGTCACATTGTTTGGCCAATTGTTGGGGAGGAGTGTCGCCTCCAGTGAGATGAAACACTAAGCTCTGAGGTCCCTTTGCGTGGGTTCCCCTCTCCCTGTGTAGAGGACTGCCCTTCTGGGTGTATTTCGTGCAGAACTGCCACATCCTTCTCTGTAAACCGTGGGACTCATCCACTCTTGCCTGCATCCCCCCCCCTCCCCACCTCCACAGCTGACTAATATGTGCCGCTGGTTTCCGGCCTGTGCGGGAAATGTGTCTTCAAGAGACAACTGCTCACTACGATCACTGGGGAGCAAAGTGTCCAGTTGAGCCTGGGCCCATTGGGAGCCAGATGGAACCTGGTCTTGCCTGGGTATGAACCTCCCCTGACTCTACTTCAAATGCTTTTTGGACCAACTGCTCTGATTTTGTGATGGTGCTAAATGTGAAGATGTAGTCACAAACCAAAAAAAATGTAAACCCTTGTACTAGGGATTAGAGCATTGCAGCCAAGGTCAGCCTTTACCGCTCTTCCCTCGTTAACCCTGAAAAATGAATGGTCTTGAACACTGCCGTTCATTTGGTGAGGCTGCTGTTAGGTAGGAAATGCCAGGTTGCTGATTGTGTGATAATAAAGGAAAAAATTGGAATGAGCATGTAAGCTGGAATGGTATATGGGATGATGAGGTTCTCATGTACCTTCTTCCCTTCTTGCTAAACATATTTCTGTAAAAACTGATCTATTCTTCTTGCTATATTTACACCACTTCATTCAGCAGATATCAAAACCCCTGAACATTTTATGCAATTAACTCTAAACAGGAAATTGAATTGGAATTGGTTTATTATAGTCATGTACTGAGATACAGTGAAAATCTTAGTTTTGCAGCCATCCATACAGATCATTTCAAACACAAGTACATTGAGGTAGTACAAGGGAAAAGTAATAAGATACCCTGGATAATTAAGTACATTGTATGTGCCAGCCGACAGATAAGGTTATGATCTGTCCTTGTCTGTCTTGCTTCAATTCCAGTTATCTTTTGATGCACCATATGGGCGCTTACCCTCACTACCACCTGCACTACCTGTTCATGACTCCAGTGTTGTCGTGAACTATGATCTGATGTAGGCATGTTGGCTGATCCTTCCTCTTCCCTGGCCTTGAGATGGTGAGGAAAATACAGAAATACACATCATTATCCCAGTTGCTGGGTACTTTGAGTAGATCTGTCCTGTGCTGTCCCAAGGTGAGCAGCATAATCAGCAAAGAAGCTTTCAAGAAAGTTGTTAGTTTTGTGTAAATAAGCTTTAATGAACTTCTACTTGTAAATGAAAACAGTGCAACTTCTGAAGTGTCCTGTATAGAGATTGCCAAGCAAAAGATAGCCAAATCAAAAGAAACCACCTAATGTTAACATTGAAGTGACTGTGGGGTTTATTTTTTGAAAAACAACCATCGACAACCTGAAAAAAGCAGAAATTTGCTTACAATATCCACAGTAACATGAAAAATATATCAAGCTTGAGTTAAACCAATCACATTCTGTAAAACATGAAATGACATCAGATTTGGTTTGACCAATCAGGCCCCGGCTCAGGCCGTGTTACCAGCTTGAACTTTGGATCCCTGCCTCACATTCCTGGACCAATGAGTGAGCCAGATGCCAGGTCATCTTGATCTCTGAACTTCAAATGCAGGATTGTTGGAGTTATACTGCTTTTTTTTGGCTAGTTTTGCAAATATTTTCAAGATATTGGTGTAAGCATTCACATAATATGTAGCACATTAGCATACCAAAGGAAATACTCCAATTTCTTGGCACTGATTAATGTTACAGCAACATGTTAAGGCAACTTAATCCAACTACAACTTTACCAGCATTTGAGTAAACATGTTAGACATTTAGTAAACCCTACTAATGACAGAATTTGTAGAAACTATAACTATTGATTTAAAATTACTTAACAGTGTTTTAACTACCTAATACAGTTTTATTAGCATTCAGGATGTCTATAAGACACATTCCTGTTTGTTTTCAGTAGTTAAACCCCTCACACCAGCAAATATAAAAGCCACCTTAGAGACCAAAAGTACCAACATAAATCATGACATTAAATTAAGAATACCAGTTCATTGGAACTGTTCTGAATTCAAAGCTATAAGGAAACAAGGAAAATATATCAGGCACCTTTAAAAAAATTTTGTTTTAATTATTTCAAAAAGCTTGGAAAGGGAAAATAAGGTTTTTTAATATGTCAGGCAGATAAGATTTCCTCCACTGCTGGTAGAGGCCAAGGGTTCCACACTTTGCTACTGACTCAGTAAGAGTCAACTCATGCAGGGTAGGGGGTTGAAATAGTGATCAAAGGGCCCACACTGTCACCTCAATCAGCTGCACAGAGCATCTCACAGTCTCACTTGTCAGTGGCCAGTGTTACATTAGATAAATCACTGGCGATCTTCACTAATTGCGACCATTTGGTCTCAATTCTGTGTGAACTAGTTGCAGTAATGTATGTTAAAAAACTGAAGAAATTATCCAACCACAGTTCACAGGCTTAGCTGAATGCAGTTCTGAACCTAATCTACCACAAAAGATTGGTACTTCTTACGATAAATATAGGGAAACCATTCGGCCCATTAAGTCCATGACAGCTGCCATCAGACCCCGCCTCAGGCCTTAAAAAATATTGTCTCACATGCTCATTAATTCCCCTTCAATCATTTTGCTGCTCACTGTACCAAGAGGACACGTATAGTGGCTAAGTTTCTAGCACGTGGGACGTGGGTAAAAACCAAAGCACCTGGACGTGACCCGTGCAGTCACAGTGAGAATGTGCAGACAGTGCCTGAGGCCAGGATCAAACCCGGGTCCCCAGTTCTGTGAGGCAGCAGGACTATTACTATACCACCAAAAACAGTACAACAGAATCTGATGTAATAGAAACATAGAAAATAGGTGCAGGAGTACGCCATTCGGCCCTTCGAGCCTGCACCGCCATTTATTATGATCATGGCTGATCATCCAACTCAGAACCCCACCCCAGCCTTCCCTCCATACCCCCTGACCCCTGTAGCCACAAGGGCCATATCTAACTCCCTCTTAAATATAGCCAATGAACTGGCCTCAACAGTTTCCTGTGGCAGAGAATTCCACAGATTCACCACTCTCTGTGTGAAGAAGTTTTTCCTAATCTCGGTCCTAAAAGGCTTCCCCTCTATCCTCAAACTGTGACCCCTCGTTCTGGACTTCCCCAACATCGGGAACAATCTTCCTGCATCTAGCCTGTCCAATCCCTTTAGGATCTTATACGTTTCAATCAGATCCCCCCTCAATCTTCTAAATTCCAACGAGTACAAGCCCAGTTCATCCAGTCTTTCTTCATATGAAAGTCCCGCCATCCCAGGAATCAATCTGGTGAACCTTCTTTGTACTCCCTCTATGGCAAAGATGTCTTTCCTCAGATTAGGGGACCAAAACTGCACACAATACTCCAGGTGTGGTCTCACTAAGGCCTTGTACAACTGCAGTAGTACCTCCCTGCTCCTGTACTCGAATCCTCTTGCTATAAATGCCAGCATACCATTCGCCTTTTTCACCGCCTGCTGTACCTGCATGCCCACTTTCAATGACTGGTGTACAATGACACCCAGGTCTCGTTGCACCTCCCCTTTTCCTAATCAGCCACCATTCAGATAATAATCTGTTTTCCTATTTTTGCCACCAAAGTGTTTCCACCCAGAACATCCACAATTCCTATAAACCCCCACCACCACCCCCTGAATCCAGCACGACATGCTGAGCTCCCCCAGCGTGCTGCTTATCGCTTCAAATTCCAGTGTCTGTGGTATCTTGTGTCACCAAAAGTGGTAACACATTCTGTTCATGCTCACTATCAGAAATCATCTTGGAAAATGTAACACTGATATGGAATTTGCCTTGCTAAGCTTCATAAAGAAATACTTCAGGACAAAACAACTGATTTTGGAAGGACTTAACATAAGAGACCCCTATTAATACCTCCTGCAGAAACTACTTGAGGACACATTTTCTGAACTTGGTGCTGTTGATGTCAGATGACAAACTCTGCCATCACCATCCCTGATGAAGATGATAGAGTTTGTCATTGAAATTTCTGTTAAAATTGATACCCGTAACGGGCTGGAAGCCCGAGAAGAGTTTATTTGCATACACAACATTTCCTATCCGTAACTGAAATGTTTAAGGAACCTTGACACTGAACAGGGACTAAAGGGAAGGGTTGGAGAGAAAGGGTCAAAGAAGGGCAAGAGCTTGGGGGATAGTGTAAAATGAGGATCAAGGGAGAGAATGGTGAATTTGTAAGGAGAACACAGGGGTGGAAAGAGGTAGAGCAGACAGGAAGCAGTGTCAAGAATAGGGAGAGGTGAGGACGGGGAAGTGAACAGGAAAGAGGTCAAACGGAAGCAGGTGAGGAGAGATGTTAAGGAAATGACGGGGGAGTGTGGTTGTTAAATTGGAATTAGAGATAGTGGAAGGATGAGTGTCGCACAGATAGTGTGAAAGAATACTGGGGAAGGAAAGGATAACAGGATTTTAAATGACAACATTGCTGGCCACAGTTGCTATATGAAGTGTTTGTTCTAGTAACCCCATTGTTAAAAATGATGTGCGAAGGTAATACCACAAAAGAAACACAAACACGAGGAAATCTGCAGCTGCTGGAATTTCAAGCAACACACACAAAAAATGCTGGTGAACACAGCAGGCCAGACAGCATCAGACTCTCTGACGGTGGTGTCTGAAAAGAGGATGCTGTCCAAGTTGCATGCCATCTTGGAC
The DNA here is from genome assembly GCF_963921235.1 of Mobula hypostoma. NCBI lineage: Eukaryota > Metazoa > Chordata > Chondrichthyes > Myliobatiformes > Myliobatidae > Mobula > Mobula hypostoma. The sequence continues at coordinate 92,083,880 of NC_086097.1, forward strand.
AATGTCTCCCATCCACTACATAATGTACTGGTTGGGCACAGGAGTACATTCAGCCAGAGACTCATTCCACCGAGATGCAGCACAGAGCGTCATAGGAAGTCATTCCTGCCTGTGGCCATCAAACTTTACAACTCCTCCCTTGGAGGGTCAGACATCCTGAGCCAATAGGCTGGTCCTGGACTTATTTCCATCTGGCATAATTTACATATTACTATTTAATTATTTATGGTTTTACTACTATTTAATTATTTATAGTGCAACTGTAGCGAAAAACAACTTCCCCCGGGATCAATAAAGTATGGGTATGACTATGACTATCTATAGGAAGAGGTACAGTTGACGTTTCGGGCTGAGACCCTGTGTCCTGACGAAGGGTCTCGGCCCGAAACGTCGACCGTACCTCTTCCTATAGATGCTGCCTGGCCTGCTGCGTTCACCAGCATTTTTTGCGTGTGTTACCACAAAATAAATATTTGCTGATCCAGTTCAAACACTTTGAATAAAAATTCGTTGCAAATGATCCCAATTGTTTGTCCTGCAAAAAAACCTTATTCGGAGCCTTCCTGTTTCGGTGTTCAGCTTCAATGTTGCCGTATTTACTCTTTAAACGTTCTCTTGAATTCTGTTGGTTACCAGGTGAATGACCCATTCCAATTCGTTGTTCATGTGCTCCAATCCCTCTTTAGCGAAGCAGCAAGGCGTATGTAAAACAGTGAAAATATAATCGAGACATCATTGACCGCAGGTGCTGATGATCTGGACAACACACAAAGCGCTGGTGGAACCCAGTGCGTCCGGCAGAATCTACGGAGGGAAATGGGCGGGCGATTATTCAGGTCGAAACCCTTCCCATAGACTCCGGAAAATAAAATTGCGCCCTTCCGTTCGACATTGCCCCCCTAGTGGGAGACGCGGCTGTGCAATGTGAAGTCAACGTTTTCATATACTGTAAACTCTTCTTTCATGAGGACGTGTGTGAAAGGAAGATTAAAGAAGCCCTCATTTACAAAGCCGCAAATGTTGAGTCAAATAGTCCTCACAGATTCATTTCCCGTTTCAAGATAAAGAGTGCCTTCTACCGAAAAATCAGAAATAAATTTTCAAGATGAGGCTTTAAGGCAGGAGGTCCCAACGTTTTTTATGCCATGGGCCAATACCATTAAGCCAAGGGTCCGCGGACCCTGGATTGGGAACCCCTGCAAGCATTTGACAGAACGATAAGCGGGTTACACTTTGTTTCAGAAACAGTAAAAACACTTGCTTCCGTTCCCGACCCGATCATCTCAAATTATTGTACTTCCTGTCTTCATTTCACGCGCGTTAATACGTGCTTTTTAATCAAAAAATATTTTGACGAATGTTTACCGCAGACAGTCAATGACTCACTAACTGCATCTAAATCCGAAAGCCCGAGACATGCATCTCAGTTAATTTAAGAACACTACTTCGAAACAGGTGTTTGTAGTTGGGAATTAAATTGGATAAGATACAATACTAGGCAGAATGTTGGAAATGTAATTCCAGTCTGTATTAGTAACTCCTAAAGATGCGGGGTTTAAGAGTTCGATCCCACATCTGATCTTATATTTTGGAGGTCGCTGTAGACTTCAGACTGTCGAGACTCATGCTTAACTTCAGTTTTCAACTGCTCCTCTCCGCTGTGTGAAATTACTTCGCCGGTCCGATGCGGCGATACATAGCGTGTCCCATATTCGTCGACGAGATCCGCGGGAAAAGTCTCTTAAGTGCCAGTAAGCGATGACCGCAGAGTCCAGCAAGCTCTCAGCAGTAAAACAAATATGCAGTTTTCTGACTAGCGACCTAACAGCCTTTCAATCTTATCTTGAAGATTGACGTAAGGCGGCTACTTGATAATCTGAGTGCAGTGGTCAATGGAAATGGTATATTTTACTTCAACATTCAGGCCGAACTTGGCTAATTCATGCAACGTTGCACACATGGGTTGGCTTCTACACGGGGGTGATGCTGAGGTCCTCAGACAGTGAGAGGCCCGAGTCGCGATCTCTTGTCATCTTCTCCGGGTTGCTAAGACAATCCATCTCTTTATTCAGGGGCAGGGTCTTCTGCTTTGGACCATTCTCGTCACTGGCTTCAGTTGAGAGTCGCTCCCCATCAGCGTCGCAGCCCAGACTGTCATAAGCATAGTTTATGTTTCCGCATGGGAAGCTCTGCAGCTTGGCCAGCGCCAGCCCGCCTATCTCCAGGGGTGTATAGTGACCGATAGGGGAGGGCGACTCCCGAGAGCTGGGCGGCGAGCTGCCGTTGCAATCCAATCCCGAGTCATCATGCTCGGGGGAGGCAGGGGGCTTCCCAGCCCCTTCCACCGCCGCGGCTTGGCTGAAGCTCTCGGAGATCCAGGAGCCGTAAGTGGGGTTCCAGAGGGTTTTGGAGTGGTTCTGTAGCATCTGCCCTCGCCGAGGCTTAGCATCGGGGCGGGTATTGGCCTCGGGATCCTGGCAATGCCAATCGCGGCCAAGCGAGCCCGTCTCCACGCTGCCACCAAAGTTGCCTCTCTTCAATGGCTCCCGAGGGCACTGAAGCTTTGCCCCAGCGTGCAGAAACTCGGGCACCTGACAGGTAATTTGAGGCGCAAGGTTTGTATCGACCTTCAGGGGAGTCAGACCGCTGGAGCTGTCAGGCCGCATCACTGTACCTCCTTCTTCTTCGCAGGAAGGCTCATTCTCAACAGGGAGGAGTGTGTTCACAATGTCCGGATCCTAAGTCAACACACAATGCAAAACAAAACTTTCAATACACGCTTTAAACTCCACTCTCCTCCTTTCTTAAAAATGCCCACCTATGCACGCTCAGCTTCCCGAAGAAATATTAAATCCAAGTCTCCAAGTCACGTAAAGTAACACACAGGCTGTTTTCATTCCTTCTATTGACCTGCATTCACTGACTCCCTTAACTTGCAGGATGAGTCAGTATTGAAGGGTGGCAAATGCAATGTTGGCATTCAGTTCCAGAGGACTGGAATATAAAAGCAAGGGTGTACTGTTGAGGCTTTATAAGGCATTGTTTAGTCTGCATTTGCAATATTGTGAGCACATTTTGTGTCTTGTATCAAAGGAACGACAAACTGACTGTGGAGAGGGTCCAGAAGAGGTTCCCAAGAATGATTCTGGGTGGTGGGGGGAGGGAGGAGAGGAGAGAATGGAGTCAGAATGATGAAGAGGAATCTCATTACTGCATACTGAAAGGACTGGATAGAGTGGACCTGGGGAGGAGGTTTTCATTAGTAGGAGAGTCTAGGAACCGAGGGCACAGCTTCAGAAATAAAGGACGTCCCTTAAAACTGAGATGGAAAAATTCTATAGCTAGAGGGTGGTGAATCTGTGGAGTTCGTGATTAGATATATTTAAGGCAGAGAATGATGTAATTTTATTATAATTATTCATTATAATTGCCATACATTATAATAAATTATAATAATTTTATATTGTATTGCAATCTACTGCTGCCAACAAATTCCCTAACGTACACCAGTGATGTTAAATTCAGATTCTTGATTGGCAAGTGGGTCAAGGATAATTGGGAAAGGTGGAGGAATTGGGTTAAGAAAATCAGATCTGTTCCTGCTTCTTATGGTCATAGTAGTGTTGCCCTAGTGTTTTGGCCAATACTAGAATTAAATTATCTGGTAGTGAGCCTGCTGCTGTTTGTGAGAGTCAATAAACCTCATTCACGTTTTCTGGGTTGTTAAGCACATTGAAATACTATCGTGAAAATATTTTTCCATCCTTCGTAAAGAAATTCTTAAAATTTTGGTGTTGTTCAATCTTGGTTGATTACCAGAGCAACCACACTTTAAATTAAAAATTTTAGTCATATTCAAAATCTGATGTGCAACTAATTCATCCCATCTTTATAACTTATTCCAGTGCTACAGTCTACTCCCCACCCATTCTGCATTCATCCAACTCTGAGCTCTCTGCCAATAGCAATTCCAGTTTCTCCACTTTACTGCTGTTACCTGTGCCATCACCTACCCAAGCCCTGAAACTCTGGAGTTCCCTCCCTAAATGCACTCTTTCTCTGCTTCATTCTTCTATTCAGTTAAAAGCTTGCGATCATCTACGCTCATGTCTCATTTCGTGACTTGCCTTCACGTTCTTACTGATAGCACTTCCGTGAAGCTTCTCAGGATCTTTCCCATGTTAAAGTAAGTATATAAATGCTAGTTAATATTGTGTGATCCTTGCCAGATGAGTTCCTCACACCAACAGTAAGTGATTATGTTATCTTAGTGTTTCTTATCCACAATCTTGGTGAAATTGGGGACCATTATTATTAAGCCCATGAATCCGGCTGTAACACACTAAATAGATTTTGATTCATGTCAAACCATGAATGATAGTTCTTGTAGAACCACTCCAGCAATGGCTGCAGCTATTCACTAATCTATAGACCCGAAGTCCAAGACCGGTATTTCTTAAGCCATAAGTTGAATGTTGCAGGGAAAAGACTGATCAAGTCAGCAATATTGATTCATTCCGTATGAGTCATTTGACCACACCTGTTCTTTTAGGATGCCTGGACACCAGTTGTTGTTAATCTAATTCAGAAAACAAAATACACTAGGTGTAAATCTGAAGTAAGAGCTGAGAAAGATGGAACTACTTAACTGGGCAGGCAGCATGACGGAGACAGAAAGAGATTAAACATTTTAGACCAACGAACTTTCATCGCTGTCTTTCACACAGAGGAGGGTCATCGAGTTTAATCCCTTCCCCCCTCCACAGACGTTGCCTGACGCATTTGAATCTTTCCTGTTCTATCCTCTATCCAGAACTATCCTTCAGTCCTGTACAGTTTTTATACCCTGTGTAGACTAAATTTCTTGTTCTGAAATGTCATTCTTTATAAAGATGCTCAGTTGATGTTCACTTGAACCAGTATCCAACTGGATCGCAGCCCCAATTCCAGTAAAGGGTCTTCATAGTCCTGTCTCAGATTCAATTTGGCTAACTCCTTTTACCCATTGCATTTGTTGCCTTTGAAACAATTTTCTTTTTGATTTTTCATGAAGAATCCTTGGATATCAACCAGGTCACAGAAGAAGAGTCTAATGTCTATGTTACCATTAAGTCAAAAATTTATTTCTTCATCTATATGATACCCAATGTTCTTTAACCACCAATTTCCACAGAGCCTAGCTCAAGACTGGCCATTCATGGTTAGATGGCTGCAGCCTGGATCAGTGTGTTAAACATCCTTGTGAAAGGGAAACTAGATAGCTGCCTGAGAAAGAGATGGGTGGTTAGTGGACTTTTGTGATGGAGCTGATATTTTACTGTAATGCAAAATAGCTGACAGTTGTGACTGATGGCCAACAAAGAACGTTGTCAATATTGTTCCTGTTTTAATGTAAGAATTATGGAAGTTATCTTCTACACAGTTGCTTCTGCAGCTGACAATGTTTATTCTAATATTTCTACTGAATACATACTGAGCTTCCTACCTGGGTACAGTAGTTAATTCTTTCCAAAATAGTGGAGAAATCTGGCCGATGTTCAGGTGAATGCTGCCAGCACTGGGTCATGATACGATATCTAAAGGAAGGTTACCAGATAAGTTCATTCAAACTGTACAGTCTCAGGACAGCTTAGTATTTTGCAGCTAATTGTGCACATTTGAAGCAAAGACCTTTATTGAATATAGGAGTACTGCATAGATGTCTTGCTACAATTATATTGGACCCTGGAGAGTCCAAATCTGGAGAACTAGTTACAGTTTTGGTCTACTTACCCAGAATGCATGCTGCAGAGGATGTACAAAGATTTCTCAGACTACTTCCAAGGATGGTGGGTTGATCATACAGGAGAAGTTGAATAGAATAGACAAGTATTTTCTCAAGTTTAGCAAAATGGGAAGTGAACCTCATAGAAACTTACAAAATTCTTACAGATATCATCAGGCTGGGTAGGATGTTTCCTTTGGATGAGGAATCTAGGGTATTGCAGTTACAGAAAAAGACACTGGGAATTTCTCCAAGAAATCCTGGAAGGTAGTGAATCATTGGAGCTCTCAAACCTGAAGGGTTGATAAACCTTTTTCTTTTTTTTAATTTTATTTTTATTTGGATAAGGAATTCACAATTATCATGTACTTTTTTCACACATATAACCTTTTCCATTTTTTTATATGTATAAAACTACAATTATTTATACATTCTTAAGTACACATTGAGATGATATAAAAGGAAAATAAACATTTAAATAGATAATTATGTACTGTGGTAAATCTAACCTATTAGGCTAAGTAATGAAATTAGTTGTTAAGAAAAATGGTAATAATAGTTTCCATACAACCCTTCTGGACCATTTCCGCTGGTCCAAAATGTTGCATACAAGCCTATATACCAACCATTGTAGGTGTTTATATCCAAATTTGTTCGTGCTTGTTCCTGCCCGCAGACATAATTATCCAATCCCTATGTACTTATTTACTTAATTTTTTCATTTTTTTTTATCCCTTTCCCAAATCTTTCCCTTTACTTGTGTTAATTCTCTATTTTCCAAAAAAAAACATTTAAACATAGAAACATAGAAACATAGAAAATAGGTGCAGGAGTAGGCCATTCGGCCCTTCGAGCCTGCACCGCCATTTATTATGATCATGGCTGATCATCCAACTCAGAACCCCACCCCAGCATTCCCTCCGTACCCCCTGACCCCTGTAGCCACAAGGGCCATATCTAACTCCCTCTTAAACATAGCCAATGAACTGGCCTCAACAGTTTCCTGTGGCAGGGAATTCCACAGATTCACCACTCTCTGTGTGAAGAAGTTTTTCCTAATCTCGGTCCTAAAAGGCTTCCCCTCTATCCTCAAACTGTGACCCCTCGTTCTGGACTTCCCCAACATCGGGAACAATCTTCCTGCATCTAGCCTGTCCAATCCCTTTAGGATCTTATACGTTTCAATCAGATCCCCCCTCAATCTTCTAAATTCCAACGAGTACAAACCCAGTTCATCCAGTCTTTCTTCATATGAAAGTCCTGCCATCCCAGGAATCAATCTGGTGAACCTTCTTTGTACTCCCTCTATGGCAAAGATGTCTTTCCTCAGATTAGGGGACCAAAACTGCACACAATACTCCAGGTGTGGTCTCACCAAGGCCTTGTACAACTGCAGTAGTACCTCCCTGCTCCTGTACTCGAATCCTCTTGCTATAAATGCCAGCCTACCATTCGTCTTTTTCACTGCCTGCTGTACCTGCATGCCCACTTTCAATGACTGGTGTATAATGACACCCAGGTCTCGTTGCACCTCCCCTTTTCCTAATCGGCCACCATTCAGATAATAATCTGTTTTCCTATTTTTGCCACCAAAGTGGATAACTTCACATTTATCCACATTAAATTGCATCTGCCATGAGTTTGCCCACTCACCCAACCTATCCAAGTCACCCTGCATCCTCTTAGCATCTTCCTCACTGCTAACACTGCCACCCAGCTTCGTGTCATCCACAAACTTGGAGATGCTGCATTTAATTCCCTCATCCAAGTCATTAATATATATTGTAAACAACTGGGGTCCCAGCACTGAGCCTTGCGGTACCCCACTAGTCACTGCCTGCCATTAGACTAGGGGTGCTTACGTTAGCAATATTACTGTGTTGATGAGAACAGCAATATAAATCATTAGGAGAGTCATCTAAAGTCTGCTCGCATTGGGGTTATATATTCAATCCATTTATTCCAGATTTGATAAAATGTTTCTTTTTGAGTTCTCAGGGAGTAAGTCAACTTTTCCATTTTAAATATTTCCAAGATAATTTCGTACCAATCTTCTAATGTAGGTGGTATTGGATTTAGCCATTTTCTAGTGATTGATTTCTTACTTGCCGCTAAGAGGGCCTGCAGCAACTTTATATCTTCCTTCTGTTCAAGGAACAATACATGCCCCAAATAGAGCGTCTCAAAGTTCAGAGGTATCTGGGACCTAAGTACCTTAACTAATGTTCTATGAATACCTTCCCAAAATAGACTTAATTTAGGGCAATCCCAGAAAATATGAAAATCATTTGCCTCCTTGGAGCCGTACCTTCTCCAACACATCACATTTGTATCTTTATATTTTTCCTGATATGGGGTCTTGAAGTATCTTATAATGTTTTTCCAACAATGTTCTCTCCAAGTCAAAGAATTAGTCGAGGACCATTGAAAACTGCAGATTTTCCCCCAAGCCTCCTCTGAAAGTACCAACCCCGCTTCTTTCTCCCACTTCTCTTTAATATACAGTGTATTTACATTTTTAGCATGGGAGAGTGCATTATATAGGTGAGAGACTGATTTACTAGGTATTGAACTGCAAGCCGAATTCAGAATCTTGAAAAATTCTAATTCTACTGTTGATAGGTCTGTATATCTACAACTCTGGTTAACATAGTTTCGTATTTGAAGGTACCTAAAAAAGTCATTATGTTCTAGGCCATGTTTGTCCTGCAGGATTTGGAAACTTTGTAATACTCTTTTATCTATAAATGAGAGGTAGGTTGTAAGACCTTTCTTTATCCATAGCTCAAATCTTTTATCTCCTCTGTTGGGAAGGAATTCGGTATCATATGCACACCATCTAAAGAGTTTTAACATGTTATTAATTCCACATGAATTAACCACCTTCTGCCATACTTTTAATGTAAGATTTATCCAAGCATTATTAAATTTTTCCAACTGGGCCATCAATCCTTTGTCAGCTATTGAGGCCTGAAGAGGAAAACTGTCAACTAATCCAAATTCTATTTCCTTCCATCTAGCCTTATATTCCCTATTACACCAATATAACAGAGGGGTTATCTGTGAGGCATAAAAGTAATTTCTCAGGCAAGGAAGAACCATACCTCCTCCTTCCTTCCCTAACTGTAAGGTGTTATTTCAAATTCTAGGTTTCCTTCCTTGCCAAATGAAGCGGGAAATCCATTTGTCCCATTCCGAGTTGATTATCATCCACCTCCACTGGTAAAGTACGAAAAAGATATAATAACCGAGGAAGAATATTCATTTTTATAGTATTTATCCTTGAATTTAAACTTAAAAAGGGGATAAGATTCCATCTATGCATATCTGCTTTTATCTCTGAGATTAATGGCCCATAATTTACCTGTGACAGTGTTGAAAGATCCTTCGGCAGGGTTATTCCTAAATATTTTAATGATTTAGCTTCCCACTTAAGATCGTATGTATCCTGCAATTTTTTTGGATGGTGTATAATTTAGGGACATAACCTGCATTTTCTTTACATTTATTTTATAACCTGATATTTTCCCAAAGTCATCCAACAGTGTAAACAATCCTATAAATGATTTTTCTGGTTCACTCAGATAGACCAAAACATCATCTGCGAATAACGCCACTTTCTGTTCAATCCCTGCCACCTTGATACCTTTTACGATTTCGCTCTGTCTTATTAGTTGGGCAAGTGGTTCAATATATAGCGCAAAAAGGAGAGGAGAAATTGGGCATATCTGTCTAGTGCCTCTCTCTAAAATGAAGGAGTCAGAGAGATCCCCATTTATCTTAATTCGGGCTGTAGGGCCGTCATATACAGTCTGAATTACTTAAATAAACCTTTCTTGAAAGCCGTATCTTCCTAACACTCTGTATAGGAATGCCCAACTAACCGAATCAAAAGCTTTCTCAGCGTCCAATCCTACTACCATTGTCTCTGTCTCGTTCTTATTAACCTGTTCTAATATGTGCAGAGTTCTCCTTGTGTTGTCCTGTGTTTGTCTTTGTTGAATAAATCCAGTCTGGTCTAAATGGATTAGGCCAGGTAAAAGCTTTTCCAATCTGCGCGCTAATATAGATGTAAATAGTTTGTAATCTAAATTAAGAACACTAATTGGCCGATAATTGCCACATTCTAGTTTATCTTTACCCTCTTTAGGAATAACTGAAATAATCGCTTCTCTCCAGGAAGGTGGAGTTTCTCATCTCTGCAAGATCCAATTAAAGGTGTTAAGTAGTAATGGGGCTAACTGTGTCTTCAGGGACTTGTACCACTCTGAGGTAAACCCATCAGAACCCGGGGACTTTCCAGCCTTTAACCTAGAGATGGCCACGTTCAGTTCTTTGACAGTTACTGGTTCTAATAAACTTTCATTTTGTAAATCTGTAAGTTTAGGTAGATCTAAAAATTTCAATACACTGTCTATATAGGGCTCATTGGGGGCCCGGGGTTGGGAGTACAGCTCTCGATAATATGTTTCAAAACTCTCTTGAATTTTCCCTATTGTACTCTCCACAAGCTTTGTCTTTGGATTCTTTATTTTATGAATTGTATTGTCTGCTTGTTGTTTTCATAATTTATATGCTAATAATCTAGCTGATTTACCTCCTACTTCATAATTCTTTTGTCTCAGGTAAAGAAAATTTCTTTGAGTTTCCAATGTATAAATATCATCAATTTCACTTTGCCATTTCCTAATTTCCTGTTTTCGATTTGAATTACTTTTGTTGCTATCTACAACTTGAAGTTGTTTTAATTTTCCTTGAAGGTCTGCTAATTTTTGTGCATTGATTTTTTTCATGTGAGTAGTAATGGAAATAATTTTCCCTCTCAGTACAGCTTTCAATGTATCCCATAAAATCACTGGTGATGTTTCTCCCGTGTCATTAAGGTCTAGATATTCTTTGATTTCTCCCCTTAATCTCTCCATTACTTTCGGGTTATTGAGTATATGTGAGTTTAGCCTCCATAGTGTTTTCCTCATTTTCCTTTCCAGGATTAGAGACATAGAGACTGGGCTATGATCCGACAGATCAATTGTTGCAATATTACAGTTTTTTATCCTGAGTCTATCTGTATTAAAGATAAAGAAATAGTCTATCCTTGAATAGGCTGAATGAGGGAAAGAGTAATATGTATAATCTTTACTAGTAGGGTGTAATTCCCTCCAGACATCTATAATTCCCAACTCCTCCATCAATGAATTCACTTTCCGAGTCAGAGGTTTATTCTGAGTAACTATTCTTGAAGAATCTAATATAGGATTTAATCTAATATTAAAATCCCCTCCACAAATTACTACCCCTCGAGAACTGACCATTAGGTCAAAAATGTGTCTATAAAATGACCATTCACTACCTGGAGGAGCATAAACATTCAGCAATGTTATTTCTGTACCTTCTATTCTTCCTGCGATTTTTACAAACCGTCCTTCTTTGTCTCTAGTCTCTGAAATATGTTCATAATTAAGAGTACTTGATATTAAAGTAGCTACCCCTCTTTTGTGACTCAATTTATATGATGAATAAAATACATGCTTAAAGCCCATTCTTTTTAATTTTCCATGTTCAGATTGGCTCATATGTGTTTCCTGGAGGAAAGCTATTTGTGCCCTCTCTTTTTTCAATTTAGACATAATCTTATTTCTTTTAATTGGATTCAAAACCCCATTAACATTATAGGAAATTATTTTTACCAATTCAGTTTGCATTTTTCTCTAGTAGAAAAAAAGCACTCTCCTTCTCTAACCAAACAGTAAGCAATCCCTTCTCAACAGGAAACCAAGACATATAACCACACCCTAGACATTTCTGAACGTATAACATTTGAAAATTTTTCCCGACTTCCCACAGTGAGGCCTGAGCACCGACCCGCCTCAGTTCAGAGGGATAACCTCTATCTTCACCCTGTGTTAGAGGGCCCTCAACAGTTTCAATAATCATAGAGAATTTTCTCCTATTTATGTCTCGACCATATTGCTATCATTCAAGTTATTCCACCTAGTTTATTTTCAGTTACCAGTTTTCATTTTACTTTTAAGTCCGATTTACTCTTTTCAGTCATTTCTCTTAATTAATCTGTATTCTCTGTACATTCGCGTCTGAATATTTGCAGCTTTTCCTTGTAGTTTGACACTCTGGTTCGAGTGGAGCGTCCTCGCCCCACTAACTGCCGCGACTTCTGCCGAATCCTCTCCAGTAGCGACTCCGGTTGGGTGATAACTTTAATAGGTAGTCCCCGGTCCGCCAGGTCCAACCTTGCCTCCTCCGCCGTAGCGTAAGTTTTTGTCCCTTCGTCGTAAAAGACTCTCAGCCGAGCTGGATACAGGGTCTGGAATCTGATGTTGTTTTCCTTCAGGACTCTCCGTGTTTCCGTATATTCCTTCCGTCTGGCTAGAATCCCCGGTGCGTAGTCGTGGTCTAAACTGATTTTGCAGTTGTTCCACATGAAACCTTTCTTTTGCCATGCTCTTTTAAGCACCTCTTCCTTCGTTCTGTAACTGAGCAATCTGATCAGAATCGATCTGGGCTGGGCGCCTGCCTGAGGCTGTGGTGCCAACGCACGGTAAGCCCTTTCTATCCGTAGGTCTTTTGCGGCCGGTATATCAAGGTTCTCTCTAAGCAGCTTCTCCATGAAGGGAATCATCAATCCGGGTTTACCTTTAGTTCCTTCGGGAACTTCGTAGATCCTCACATTTTCCCTTCTCGAGCGGCCTTCTTGATCTATTAGTTTCCACTGGAGCTGGTCTTGTAGCTTCAGCATTTCTGCTGTCACTTCCTCGGCGTTTTGTAGCTTCTCTTCAATTCCAACAATCCTCGCTTCGGCTTCATCTATCCGCGAGTTAGTTTTTACTATTTCTCCTTTAATATCTTCCAGCTGTTTGCTGTTATCTTGTCGGAACTCGCAAATCTCTCCGAGAATCAAAGACAGAGTCACCGATTCCCCCTCATTATCTCCGTCCTGGCTTGCCGTGGGGGAGCTAGGCCCGTCGCCTTGCTGCATCTCTTTATGTTTATCAGCCTTCGAAGCGGACTTTTTATTCTTGTTCTTAGACATCATCCTTGCCCCTTTTATTAATATAGTTATACAATATTAAGTATTTGTCTAAATTCGATTTTGGGGCAGTTTACCTTCTTTTTTGTCGAGAGACCTTTTCCTTACGCCGCCATTCCCTTGATGACCCGGAAGTCCCCCCCCCCCCGATAAGCCTTTTTCAAGGAGCTCATTGATGGATACAAAGGAGGATATTAAAGGGATCAAAGCATACAGGAGCAGTGCATGAAAAGGGTGTTGAGGCAGAAGATTGTGTTGAAATCTGGAGCATGCTTGAATGGCTAGCTGGCCTACTGCTCCTAATTCTGATGTTATAATGTAGAAAACACAGCAAGCAAGTAGTACATTACAGACTCCCTACACACCAATGTAATAATGATCCGATGATTAGATTCAGTGATAATAGCAGAGAGATGGAAATTGGCCAGAGGACCTCGGAGGGCTCCTCTGTTCATTGCTGTTTTGTGACACCAACTCATTTAAACCAATGGAAGACTTAGATAGGATTTTGGTTTAACATTTCATCCAAAACATAACAACCTTGACAGTGCAATTAGTCCCTCAGCATGAACTATATGGATAGAGTACATGCAAGTTAATGAAATAGTGTACATTATCTGTGGACTCAGAGGAGATGGTGTGGCCAATGAAACAAGACTAACTTTGCATTTGTTGTGCTCTTCTGCCCTTGTCTCCAGTTTCTTGATGTTTCTATATTGGAGCCAAGTCATTCACCTCAACTTAAGAGACTATGTTTTCCCTATAAGTGCTGAAGGATGTCATTGTGTAGCCTCTGCAGAATTCTAGAGCAGGGGTCCCCAACCTTTTTTGCAAAGTAGACCGGTTTAATATTGGGGGGGGTGTAGGGTTGCCAACGGACAAGAGTAGCAGTCAAATACATTGGGTTTATCCCAAGAAAGACTACAATGCCCATGAAGCCTTGCGCTGGCACCAGTGCGCATGCGTGACTTGCGCGACTTGCGCATGCGAGACCTGCACATGCGTGTATGTGCCGATTTTTTTCTACAAATCGTTTTTTTGGTGATTCTGTTCGGGGGGGGGTTAATCACGACCCGAATATAGGTGATAAGTGGCTAATACACTCAATTTCGTTTCTGAAAGGGTTTATCTAACAAATTTAATATTAAGCACACAGCGCATATTTTCCTCGCATGAATGTAGTGATAAATCAACTATCAGGGGAGCTTGAAGTAAGTGTTGAACGAACTTCCAGTAGAAGTGGTAGAGGCAAGTTCGATATTATCATTTAAAGAAAAATTGGATAGGTATATGGACAGGAAAGGAATGGAGGGTTATGGGCTGAGTGCAGGTCGGTGGGACTAGGTGAGAGTAGTGTTCGGCATGGACTAGAAGGGCAGAGATGGCCTGTTTCTGTGCTGTAAGTGTTATATGGTTATATAAGTCAATAGCATCATAACATTTTAAGGGAACACTTGGATATTAAACGCACAGCACGTATTTTCCCCGTATGAACATATAAAATCATTGCAACACACCAATATCGCTGAATCAGTGGGAGCCCTGGGTTTGTTTTCCTGCAACAAGATGGTCCCATCGGGGGTGATGGGAGACAGCGATACTCGAACGGGGTTCCTTATGTCCCGTCTATTCCGCAATTTAGTTTTCGTTGCATTCATTGCAGAAATATGTTGGAAATGGAAGCAACGTTTTCAGTGCTTTTGTGGCTGTCTCAGGATATTTAGCCTTGACTTTGATCCAGAATGCCAGCAGAGATGTTATGTCAAACATACTTTTCAGCCCGCCGTCATTTGCAAGCTCGAGGAGTTGATCTCCCTCCCGTGCTGACATGGATGACGCATGGGTAATGACCTCGCATGCATTCAAGCTCAACAGTGGGCGTGACAGGGAATGAGGAAAGGTGCAGCTCACTCATATCGCCAAATCATATCGTTTCTTCACGGCCCGGTAGCACATGCTTTGCAGCCCGGTGGTTGGGGACCGCTGTTCTAGAATTTACTGAGCCATAATGAAAAAGAGATTTCATAGCTAAAATTCCTTTTTTTGATTATTGAAGATTACAACGGTACCTTTAACATTTTCATGTATTTCCATATTTACTTAAGACATAGGAGGATGTCATTCAGGCCCTTGAATCCATAAAACCATAAAACATAGGAGCAGAATTAGGCCATTGGTCCACTGAGTCTGCTCTGCCATTTCCTCTTGGTGGATATATTATGCCTCTCAACCATATTCACCTGCCTTCCCCCTACTCAGCTGTAATCTTTGATACCCTTACAAATCAAGAATCAATAAACCTCCTCTCTAAACATATCCAGTGATTTGGCCTCCACAATTAATTCCACAGATACACCACCCTCTGGGTAAAGAAACTCCCCCTCATCTCTATTCTAAAGGGACATCTATTCTGAGACTGTGCCCTCTGGTCCTAGACTCTCCTAATATAGGAAACAAGCTCTCCATGTCCACTCCTTCTTGGCCTTTCAATAGTCGATAGATTTCAATGAGATCCACTCTCATTCTTCTAAACTTCAGTGAGTACAGGCCCAGAGACATCAAAAGCTCCTTTTTATTAACCCTTTCATTCCAGGGATCATTCTCAAGAACTTTCTCTGGACCCTCTCCAATGCCAGCATATGTTTCCTTAGATAAGGGGACCAAAACTCACATTACACCAAGCACGATCTGACCAATACATTATAAAGCCTCAGCATTACATTCCTCCCTGGTCTTATATTCTAGTCCTCTCAAAATGAATGCAAACATTGCATTTGTTTTCCTCACCACTGTCTCAACCTGCATGTTAACATTTATGGAATCCTACACCAAAACGCCAAAATCCCTTTACATCCTTGATTTCTGAATTTGTGCTTCATTTGGAAAATAGTCTCAGCTTCTATTTCATCTGCCAAAGTGCACGACCCTACACTTCCCTGCACTGTATTCCATCTGCACTTATCCAAACTAAGTGCTTCTGTAGACTCCCTTCTTGCTCAGAACTACCT
This sequence comes from Mobula hypostoma, assembly GCF_963921235.1. Classification (NCBI taxonomy): domain Eukaryota; kingdom Metazoa; phylum Chordata; class Chondrichthyes; order Myliobatiformes; family Myliobatidae; genus Mobula; species Mobula hypostoma. Next base: position 92,099,697 of record NC_086097.1, read on the forward strand.
GCCACTCCATCTATCTTTGTATTTTCCGCAAACCTTGCCACAAAGCCGAGTCGGCCATCCAAATCATTGATATGTAATGTGAAAAGAAACGCTCCCAACACTGGCCTGTGCGAGAAACCACTAGTTGCCTGTAGACAACAGAAGAGGCTCCCTTTATTTCCACTCTTTACCAGCTGCCATTCAGCAAATCTTCTAGCCACGATAGTATATTTCCAGTAATACCATGGGTTCTTTATCTTGTTTAGCAGCCTCACATGTGGCACCTTGTCAAAGGCCTTCTGAAAATCAGTAAACAACATCCACTGACTGTCCTTTGTCTATCCTGCTTGTTATTTCCTCAAAGAATTCCAACAGATTTGTCAGACAAGATTTCCCATGAAGGAAACCATGCTGACTTTGGCCTATTTTATAATGTGCCTCCAAGTACCCTGAAATCTCATCTTAAATAATGGACTCCGGCATCTTCCCAATCACCGAAGTCAGGCTAACTGGTCTATAATTTCACAAACACGAGGAATTCTGCAGATGCTGGAAATTCAAGCAACACACATCAAAGTTGCTGGTGAACGCAGCAGGCCAGGCAGCGTCTCTAGGAAGAGGTGCAGACGATGTTTCAGGCCTAGTCCCTTCGTCAGGACTAACTGAAGGAAGAGCTAGTAAGAGATTTGAAAGTGGGAGGGGGAGGGGGAGATCCAAAATGATAGGAGAAGACAGGAGGGGGAGGGATGGAGCCAAAAGCTGGACAGGTGATTGGCAAAGGGGATATGAGAGGATCATGGGACAGGAGGCCTAGGGACAAGGAAAAGGGGGAGGGGGGGAAAACCCAGAGGATGGGCAAGGGACAGAGGGAGAAAAAGGAGAGTGAGAGAAAGAATGTGTGTATATAACGGAGGGGGTACGATGGGGATGTGGGACATTAGCGGAAGTTAGAGAAGTCAATGTTCATGCCATCAGGTTGGAGGCTAACCAGACGGAATATAAGGTGTTGTTCCTCCAACCTGAGTGTGGCTTCATCTTTACAGTAGAGGAGGCCGTGGATAGACATGTCAGAATGGGAATGGGATGTGGAATTAAAATGTGTGGCTACTGGGAGATCCTGCTTTCTCTGGCAGACAGAGCGTGGGTGTTCAGCAAAACGATCTCCCAGTCTGCGTCGGGTCTCAGCAATATATAGAAGGCCTGTGACCCTATATCTATGGAAGGATGTGCTGGTACTGGAGAGGGTTTAGAGGAGGCTGCCTAGAATTGCTGGAGTTCAGAAGAATGAAGGGGAATGTTATTGAAACCTATTGAATATTGAAAGGCCTAGATAGAGTGGACATGGAAAGGATGTTTCCAAAAGTGGAAGAGTGTAGAATCAGTGGGCACAGCCTCAGAATAGAAAAAAGAACAAAGATGCAAGGAATTTCTTCGCCAGTGTGGCAAATCTGTAGAATTCATTGCCACAGCCAGCCAAGTCATTGGGTATATTTAAATTGGAAGCTGATAAGTTCTTCATCAGTCAGGGCTTCAGAATTACAGGGAGAAGGCAGGAGAATGGTGTTGAGAGGGAAAATCAATCAACCATGATCAAATGGTAGAGCAGACTCAATGGGCCAAATGGCCTAATTTTCTCCTTTGTCTTATTGTCTTATATGGGCTTACATTGGAGTATTATGAACTCCGCGTTTGAAGTGGTGTAATCTATGCATAAACACCTTGCCTCTTTTCCTACAATAATGACTTTAACGCACTTTACTAGCTGTAAAAATCAGGAGGTTTGAAAGTTGGTACGTGATGCAATTTCTTAAGATCGATCCATATTCAAACAATTAACAATCTTTATTCAGCAACATTTCTCATCAAGTTTCATCCATGTGCTGATGAAATGTTTAATGTCCATTTTGATCCAGGAGTTTGTCTTGTTACCCTTTTGATATTACTTACACAGGTCCTGGACAGTTCTTAGGGGGATCCATCCTTCCACCATTTGTCACAAACTCCAAAACTTCCTGATTGCTCTTGCAGGGATAGGGCATGTATCCAAGTGATAAGATCTCCCATAGCAACACCCCAAATGACCTGCAGAGATATTCAAATGCAAGAAAGGACTTGAAATTTTATAGCATGGCTCAAAGTGCTTTACAACCAGTTGGTGTGAATTTAATAACGTAGTGACACTTAGCATGGATTGTATCAATATGATTCATATTAACAATGTCACTAAGTACTAATATGTAGTGAGATATGAAACTAAAAGCTGGGAATACTCCACAGGTTGTGCAGCACCTGGGGAAAGAGACAGACATAACATTTCAGATTGAAGTTAATTCTCTCTTTTTTCCATTGACACTCTCTGAAGCTTTTTCTTCTTTCATTTTAGATTTGTAGTATTTGCATTGTTTTAAATTTCTGTTTTTAATTTCAGTTCATTGCAAAATGAAATCCTGTCACAGGTACCAATGCTTGTCAGTGGAATCACAAACGTGATCAGGTCACTAGGAATACTGACTTCCTCGCAACTACTTCTCACAGAACCCTTTAAAGCAATTGAGAGGAAAGTTTGGGGGTGATCTTTGTTTCAACTTTTCATTCAAATGATGGTACCGCCAATATTTCAATATTTCTCAATATTTATTTATCAATATAGAGCACGGTATGGGCTTTTCCAGCAGACCAGCAATCCCCCGATATAATCCTAGCCTCATGATGGGATAATTTACGATAACCAATTGACCTACCAAGTAGTCTTTGGACTGTGGGAGGAAACCGGAGCACCCAAAGGAAACACACGCAGTCATGGGAAGAAGATACAAACTCCTTACAGGCAGCAGTGGGAATCGAATCCTGGTCGCCTGTACTGTATATCACTCCACTACCAAGCCGCCCCTGACATGTTTTCCTGGATAATACACCCGAGGCTTTGAAGAGGGACTTTCAGCTAAAAGCAGCAATCTTACTATAGCTGACCTGAATTTTATTCTGTGGTGTTGCTGTGCAATATTTGGTTGCAGGGTTTATGTGTGGGCAGGATGGAGGCAAGCCCACATGACTAGTTAGATCTTTTGAGTGAATGAGTGAAATCATGGGGAAGTTGGAGGGCTATCATTTTGCAAGAGGTTCAAGTACAGACAAAGAATACAGCACCTCATCTGTTAATAATTAGATTAGATGAAATTGGATGTATCAGTGCCGTGTGCACTGAAACATAGAGTCAAATGCATCGTTTGCATTAACAACCAACACTGTCTGAGGGTGAGCTGGGGGGAGCCTGTGGGTGTTGCCAAGCTTCTGGCCCCGACAAAGCATGCCCACAATGAGAACTAGACCATCTTCTGGCTGGAGCATGCCTGACATAAGGGGAAGTGTGCAGAGTAGTCTCCAATTGTCTCAGTTGCCTTTAGGTAGGTTTGAGGGATTATCAGTAAAAATCTCAGGGTCCTCCCCCCCCCCACCCAATTAAACTGAGATTTTGTCTGAGCGTTCACTGCTTCTCAACAAACAGCTTCTTCCCCACTGCCATCATGTCCTCGAACTGAAATAAAAGACCTTCATTCTACCTCGGACTCAATTTCCCTCAACTTGCACTAATGTCATTATGTCTAGTTTTGTTTATCTTGTCAGGTGAGTTATGTATAATTTATGTTAATTTAATATGTGCTACTGATGCAAAAAGTAAATTCTGATGGTGTTTATATCCTAAATATGCATGCCCTTGACATCCACCACACTGAGTAAAATAACTTACCCCTTTTGCATCCCCCTTGAACCTACCCCTCTCACCTTCAATGCATGCCCTCCAGTATTAGACATTGCAACCCTGGGAAAGAGATACACTCTGTCCACTCTATGTCTCACGTAATTTTGTAAACCTCTATCAGATCTCCCTTCAGCTTCTGAGAAAACAAACCTCTTCTGCAGCCTCTCCAAAGACTCAACATCCTTCCTATAGCGGGCAACCAGAACTGTATGTAATACTCCAGATGTGGCCAAACCAGAGTCATATAAAATTGCAACGTAGCCTCCTGATTTTGAACTAATAAAAGCCAACATTCCAAAAGCCTTCTTAACCACTTTTTTGACCTGTATAGCCACTTTCAAGGAGCTATGAACATGGATCCCAAGATCTCTCTGCTTGGCAACACTGTTAAGGATCTTGCCCTTAACAGTGTACTGTCTCCTTGCATTTGCCCTAGTGAGGTGCAACACCTCACATTTATTTGGGTCAAACTCCATCTGCCATTCCTCAGCCCACATCCCAGAAATCTCATCTCTTGCCTTTTTCAATAACCTGGGGTAAATCCCATCAAGCCCAGGGGAGTTATCCACCTTAATACTCATTAGGAGACCCAACACTATCTCCTGCTTGACCTCTAAATATCCTAACATATTTATACGCTCAGCACTGATCTCCAGGTCCACCATATCCTTTTCCTTGGTAAGCACTGAAGCAAAGTACTCAAGTACCTCATTCATGTTCTCTGCATCCAAGCAAATGATCCACCCCCTTTATCCTTGAGCTCCCACCCCCTCCCTAGTTATCCTCTTGCTCTTGATGTAGGTATAGAAAGCCTTGGGATTCACCTTAATCCTACTTGTCAACAACTTTTCATGGCCCCTCCTGGATTTCCTAATTCACTTCTTAGTTCCGTTCTAGCTTCTTTGTACTCCTCATGTGCTTTGTTTGATCCTATCCTCCAAAGTTTTACATACATTTCCTTTCTCTTCTTGACTAAATTCATCGTCTCTCTGGACATCCAAGGTTCCCTTATCTTTCCATCCCCATCTGTCCTTCTAACAGGAGCATACCTTTCCTGTACTCTGTGCAATTGGTCTTTAAAATCTCTCCACATGTCTGATGTGGACTTGCCTGAGAAAAGGTGTTCCCAATTAATGCTTCTTAATTCCTGCCTAATGCCCTTGTAATTTCCTCCAATTTAAAACTCTCCTGTAAGGACTATATCTGTCATTATCTATAGCTAATCTGAAAGCTCAGGAGTTGTGGCCACGGTTCCCTAACTGTTCACCCACTGAAAGGTCAGTCACCCTAGCCAGGCTCATTACCCAACACCAGGTCCAGTACGGCCCCTCCTCTCATTGGTCCATTCACATATCGATTTACAAAACCTTCCTCGGTATACCTAACAAATTCTGCCCCAACTAAACCCCTTACACTAAGGTGGTCCCAGTTTATATTGGGGAAGTTGAAATTCCTGTGACAATAACCCTATTATTTTTACACATTTCCTTAATCTGATTTTATATCTGTTCCATCAATGTCCCAATGACTACTGGGGGGTCTGTAGTACAATCCCATCAGCGTGATTACATCCTTACTATTCCTGAGTTCCACCCAAAATGGACTCAGTGTCTGACCCCTCCATTATGTCTCCCCTGAGTGCAGCCGTGATATGGTCCCTGATTAGTAGTGCAACTCTCCCCGCCCCCCACACACACTTTTACCTCCTCCTCTCTCTTTTCTGAAGCTTTGAAAACCTGGTAAATTAATCCCCGATTCCTGTCCCTCACTTCATCAATTTTCGGTAATGGCTACAACATTGTAGTTCCATGTACTGATCCATGCTCTAGGTTCATCACCCTTACTCCAAGCATTAAAATATTTCCAGCATCTGCAGATTTTCTCTTGTTTAGCATTAAAGTATACCCACTTCAAACTAAGCGATACCTATTATTTTTTAAATCTAGAATAAATGATGCATCTGTCTAATTATTAGGTGCTGATCACAGTAACCTAACCTAGAAATTTAATTACACAAAATAAAACACAAGCAGTGAGCAGGATTGGTTGCAAACAAGCCCTTTGACATGGTACAGTTGTCATTCATTATGTGCCATGCCAATCACTTAGGTGTTCGTTGTCTTGACCATGAGTGTTCCTGGCAAATTTTTCTACAGAAGTAGTTTGTTATTAACCTTTTTCTGGGCAGTGTTTTTGCTGATAATCCCAGCCATTATCAGTACTCTTCAGAGATTATCTGCCTGGAGTCAGTGGTCACTTAACCAGGACTTGTGTTCTGCACCAGCTGCTGATACAACCATCCACCACCTGCTCCCATGGCTTCATGTAACCCTGATCAGGGGGGCTAAGCAACTGCTACATCTTGTCCAAGGGTGACCTGCAGGCTAGTGGAGGGATGAAAGTGTTTGACACCTCCTTTGTTGTTGTCGTTGTTGTAGACAATTCATTGTAATGAGAGATGTTCTCAGTATAGTAGGGCTGCTATTGATTTTTCGTGTTGGCGCGTGGCCAAGTGGTTAAGGTGTCGTTCTAGTGATCTGAAGGTCACTCGCTCGAGCTTCAGCTGAGGCAGCGTGTTGTGTCCTTGAGCAAGGCGCTTAACCACACATTGCTCTGTGACAAAACTGGTGCCAAGCTGCATGGGTCCTAGTGCCCTTCCCTTGGACAACATCGGTGGTGTGGAGAGGGGAGACTTGCAGCATGGGCAACTACCGGTCTTCCATACAACCTTCCCCAGGCCTGCGCCCTGGAAACCTTCCACGGCACAAATCCATGGTCTCACGAGACTAACAGATGCCAATTATTATTACTATTATTGATTTTTCATTTGTTTTAGTGGGTGTAAATACTTGTGCCATGTCTGCCATCTCTGTTTTGCACCCTTAGCTTGTCAGGGGTGCAAGGTTTAGTGAACAGAGAACATGCACGAGTTTGGCCACAACTGGTTAGACGCTGACTTCACAGAATGACCTGCCATGAGCTTTAGGTGTTGCAAATGTCTGCTGCATTACCAGGTGTCTGTCTTTGAAGTGAAGATTCCTTCAAGGAAAGCTTCTGGAGGCATCCACTTGACTGGCAGCATTGCGCGCCCACCTTTCCTGTAGTAACTCGCCCTGGAGAGAGGCACATTGAGATCAGATTACGCAAGGAGAATCTGGGAATTAAGCTGAGTTTTAGGAATGAACTGCAATAATCACGGGCACTTCTGCAGCTTATTTCACAACAAAACATTCCAAGGAGCTTTACAAGTATATTCTCAAATAAGGTTTGACCACACAGGGAGATGTTAGCACAGGTAGGTTTTAAGGACTGTCTTAAAAGAAAACTAGAGGGGCTGACTAGAAAGGGGATTCAAGTGTTTAGCATAATGGCGGTGAGATTAAAATTAGGACATTTTCATGGTGGGAATCTATTTATTTATTGAGATAGAGTGTGGAATAGGCCCAGCTTTGCCACTTTAGCCCTAGCCTAACCATGGGGCAGTTTACAATGATCAATTAGCCTACCAACGGGTACATCTTTGGACTGTGGGAGGAAACCAGTGGAGAAAACTCTTGCAGTCATGGGGAGAACGTACAAACTCTTTACAGAAGTTGGTGGGAATTGAACTGGGGTCAACGGTACTGTAAAGCGTTGCACTAACCAGTATGCTGCTGTGCCACCCCAAGTGGAAGAGTGCAGTGATCGTAGGATAAGTGGTTTGGAGGAGGTTACAGAGATAAGGAGAAGTGACGATACAGCGGAATTTGAAATAAAAAGATATTGCTCTGGTAATACCAATGTAGGATAGCAAATACAGGGGTGATGAGTGGATGGGACTTCTCTGCTCAACTTGCTCTGAGCTTTTAGTTAAGATCGAGTATCGTGAGGGTGGAACAATTGGGAGTGCTTTGGAACACTTACATCCGAAGGTAAGAAAGGTAAAGCTGTAGTTAGCAGCAGTTGAGCCGAGGGTGGAATCAGATCATTTTATTGATGTGGGAGTAGACTGCTTTAGCTACAGCATGGATTTGCAACCACACTGGACCACCATTGCCGAGGTTACAAGCCTCTGACAGGGATGGCATCAAGATCTGTGTAACTGAGCATGGCCAGAATGCCTATTCAGCCAGAGGAAATTTCAACTCATTCTGTTCTGAATAGTAGACAAGCTATCTGACAAGTCGAATACAGGTGAGGGGTGCTTTACTGAAGCTGATGCTGGCACTCTGCATACTGAAGCTGACAATGGGCTCAGATAACACTACAAGGGACATCCTTCAGGCTCAGCAAAGGTAATCATTCCTAACTGAGAAGAGAAGTCATTATAGATAATTCTTTAGCTGCAACTAGACATATATTTAAGGAAACCATCGAGCATGGCCCCATCCAGATACAAGACAGCTGAGAAGTACTGAAGAAGAATGATTTGGTGAACCACACTAAAGACTAAATTTGTCAAGTATATCATGCATCCTTGTGAGTGGGTTTGTACATAGTAAGGCATTGGGTCGGCTGGTGGTGTAGTGGCATCAGCACTGGACTTCAAGGCAGATGGTCCTGAGTTCAAGCCCAGCCAGGTCCCAACCTGGGCAGCAACAGTATATGCAAGGAAGGAAGGCCTGTCAATCTACTTCCGTATCTTGCCTTCAGTCATTCTTCACTCCTCCCTATCCCTGCAACCTCCTCCAGACCAATAATCCTCCAGTCATTGCACTCTTCCAATTAGGGCGGCATCCTAGCATAGTGGTTGGTGTCTAGTCATTGTGATAGTAAGGCATGGACTTGATTATAGTAAATACTATCTAAAGGATGGACTGGACCAGTTAAATTCAACTCATGTCAAACACAAGACTGGCAAGGATATAAGATACCTGTAAATGTCTCGAGCCATCCCGAAGTCTCCAATTTTAGCTGCTCGCTTGGGTCCAGTGCAGGTTAATAAACAATTCCTAGCTGCAATGTCCCTGAGAGGAACCAGCCAGAAAAGAGTTAGATAAATCTGACACCAGCATGCTGAACTCTATCACAGGAATAGCAATGGCTGGCAGCACTGTTGAAATGATGTACAGAACAACAGTAATAATAGAGGTTATAGATACACCAAGGAAAATGTGCAGTCATAATAATGGATACAGCGCTGTAATAAAAAGGACACAAGAACTGTAATAATAGTGGACATTCAATAACAACAAGGCATTAAGAATAGCCACAACTCTTACCAGCAGGATATAGTTGCAGAAGTAACAATGGACACAGCTACAATAAAAACAATGGGAACTACAGAAATCATATCGGTCCCAACCAGAGCAAGAGACGGAACCACATAAAAGCCAAAATTACAACTTTGTTCTTAGCTGGCTCCTGGTTTCCAGTCCAATTTTGTGAGGTTTTGAAGTGGATGAGGCCAACGTGGGAACTGCCAATTCTTCCACAGACAGTGTGGGTGGTGCCTAATAGGATGTTCCCTCTCAGCTGCATGGCCACACAGTAACTGAAATGCTCCCACACACATAGCCTTTGTTGTCGCACAGCTGGAATTTTCTTCTATATAATGTTAATGTTAAGGTACCACACAGTTTTCAGGACGTGTAAAAATTTCCTGCTCAGAGCAACGGTTGGTCTGCACAGCTGTAAAAAAAAATTAGAGGGAACACTAATGGCTAGTGACCAGTTTGTGAGGTGGAAGTGCTTCCAATACTGTAATGGTATTCAAAACCATCCTGAGTTCTCACTCTCTGCTTTCAGAGGGTCATGGGTCAGAGATTTTCAGGAATTAGTGGGGATGTTGTATTTCTTCTAGGATGCTCTGAGAGCCTCCTTGAATCTTTTGCTCTGTCCACCTGGTCATCTATGTGACAGAGCCTGGCATAAATTGTCTACTTCTGGAATATGGGGTCATGCTGACAACACTGTGCACCCAACATGCTTACTGTAATTGCAGCCTCAGTGATCGGAGTATTGGCATGGGAGAGGATGCTGGGATTAGTCTGCTTATTCTTCTAGTGAACTAGGCTTTAGCAGAGAGAACATTGTTGGTATCTTTCCAGTACCTGGAGGTGCCTGCTACGCTGCAGATATATTTTGCCATATTTATAACTTGTAAACTCTCAGGTTTATGAACAGTTCTCAGGAATGGAGCCCTCTTGTAACCCGGGGTGACCTGTACAGGAATAACTACAGTGATAAAGAAAGGTACATCTTCACTAGTTATAAAGGATATAACCCAAGCAAACAAAAAGAAACTAATACAATTCATTAATATAAAATCTAATGCCTTTAGTCTGATTAAGATTCCATAATCTGATATCATTACCAACCTGTGAATGAAATGGTTGTCTTCCAGGTATTTGCAGCCGCAAGCTATATCCTTGGCCATGCTCAGAAGGTCCAGCATTGTCATTGTAGATGTGTGTGCCTGAAGTAAAAACAATAAATGGCACTGGTATGAGATGATCCACTGCATTTAATATGGTTAAGAATAAACCATTAAATTTAGAAAATTAGTCAACAACTAGGTGTCAAACCATATAACTTATATTATGATTATAGGACACAAAGATATAATTATGTCTTGAATTATGGAGTCTTTGGATATTTGTTGCATTTCTAAAGAAATACAAGTGAAAACAGAAGTACGTTATGCATAAGACCATAAGATATAGGAGCAGCATTAGGCCAATTGGGCTTTCGAGTCTGCTCCGCCATTCAATGATGGCTGATATTTTTTAAACCTATCTTTGTAGGATACAAAGGGAAATTGACAGGATGCAGAGCTGGGCTGAGAAGTGGCAGATAGAGTTCAACTCAGAAAAGTACGATGTGATGCACTTTGGAAAGGTCAAATTTGAAGGTGGAGTACGGGCTTAATGATAGAATTCTTAGCAGTGTGGAGGAACAGAAGGAGCTTGAGGTCCACATCCACAGATCCCTCAGAATTGCCGTGCAAGTTGATAGGGTTGTTAAGGCAGCTTTTTGTGTGTTGACCTTCGTTAGTCGGGGGATTGAGTCCAAGAGCGATGAGGTAATGTTGCAGCTCTATAAAACTCTGGCAGACCACACTTGGAATATTGTGTTCAACTCTGGTCACCTCATTATAGGAACGATTTGGAAGCATTAGAGAGGGTGCAGAGGAGATTCACAAGTTTGTTGCCTGGATTAGAGAGCATATCTCATGGGAATAGGTTGAACGAGCCAGGACGTTTCTCTTTGAAGCAAAGGAGGATAAAGGGTGACTTAATACAAGATGATAAGAGGCAAAGATCGAGTGGACTTTTTCCCAGGGCAGAAATGGCTAATATGAGTGGGCATAATTTTTAGGAGATTGGGGGTGATGCTAGGAGTAACTTATTTTGCACAGATTAGTGGTTGCAAGAAATATCCTGCCAGGGGTGGTAGTAGAGACAGATACATTAGGGATATTTTAAAAACTCTTAGATAGGCCCATGGTGATAAAAACAAAATGGGATCTATACAAGAGGGAAGGTTAAGTTGATCTTAGGTTAAGGGTTTGGCACAATATTGTGGGCCAAAAGGTCTGTACTGTGCTATCATGTTCTATGTTTTAATACATCACCTTGCTACTAGAGAGAAAGTTATGTACTTGAATGGAATACATCACATCAGGCAAGGTTGGAAAGTGGTTGGAAAGTTTGATTAATTATTTACTCGCCATCTTTGTATTTGTTCAACTAGTATTGAATCCCACATGAGATCTGTCACTTGCTCTGCAGCCTTGAGAGGTGAACCAGACAGGAAATATTACAAATACTTGCTTTTGTGCTGACAGCTTTAGGCCTGTTTTCTCTGAGAAAAGTCTTCATGTCTCCTGCAGACATCAGTTCCAGTAGGATAAATCGAGGCAAGGCTTGAAGACTCACACCGATACACTGGACAATATTCTGGTGGTTAAACTTGCTATTAAAAACAACGAGGAAATAATATAGTTAAAAGTTCAAAGCACATTGAAGATTAGGGGAATACTAGCGGTGAAAATTTCACTGAATAAGGAAGAGGAAAGGATTATACCCATATAATAAACACCTTCTCACCAGTGGTAGAGAACAAGTTTTTAGATATTAGCAAAAGAACCTGAAGGAGGATGAGAAGAATTATTTTTATCCCAACTAATTGTTATGATCAGGGTCGCCTTGCCTAAGGAGGTGTTGGAAGCTGATTTAATGGTGGCTTTCAAAAAAGGAAACTGAGTATTTGTGTAGAGGAAAAAAAGAGCTACAGTTGGATGGGAAACATTCTGTCAAGGCAGAACTTGTGGGGAGATGATTGGGCAACATAAGATCAAGTTGTAGAACAAACTAAATTTGGAGCTAGGTTAATAATTTAGATCGGGGTGGCCAACCTTTTGCATTCCATGCGTCAATTTTTTCACGCACAAGTTCAGATGTGCCATATAACTCTTGTACCCGCATTCAATTCTTGTAAAGATATGTTAATATAGACATATTTAGCATTTTTACATGATATATTGATTTAATATAAAAACAAGATAAACATTACTTACCTTAATGAGACTTTTGAGTCTGTTTTGATTTCGCCAAGCTTTTAATGTTTGGAGTTAAATTAGTTACTGAGAGCAGCAGAGAATTCTTCAAATTTGAATCAGTCAATCGCGACCTCGTTTTGTTTTTAGTCATAGTCATACTTTATTGATCCCGGGGGAAATTGGTTTTCGTTACAGTTGCACCATAAATAATTAAATAGTAATAAACCATAAATAGTTAAATAGTAATATGTAAATTATGCCAGGAAATAAGTCCAGGACCAGCCTATTGGCTCAGGGTGTCTGACCCTCCAAGGGAGGAGTTGTAAAGTTTGATGGCCACAGGCAGGAATGACTTCCTATGACGCTCAGTGTTGCATCTCGGTGGAATGAGTCTACTTTAATCAATTTCATGGCTGAAAATGTTTTCACAAACAATGCACAAAGGTTTTCCTGACAGACCCGCTATAAATAAGAACTCATTTTCGCACTGTTCATTGAATTCACGCTTACTATCACTTCCTGCTTTTCTTTTGCACTGTGATGGGTAACTGAATGTAAAAACAAGGCTTAATTTTCGAAAAAGTACAAAACTGCAAATGCTCACAAAGGACGAACAAAGCACAACTCCGTAGTGCACGAGTGTCAATTGTAAACTGACTGGCAAAAACCAGCGACACACCGCTGGTGCAGACGCCTGGCGCCTCAGGATCAAACAAGTATCAAACGTGTATTGAACAATTGTGTAAATACTGCAGAACAAAAGTCCTTCTTTCCTAGTTTGACTCATTGAACATTTTTAAAAAAATTGAAAACAGATTAATGTGAAAGTAGATAACATTCGCCAAAAGATGTGCACGAAATAATGAAATTGCTAAAAATAATTACTAAGTTTTAGATTTATTCTCTGTAAAACCCATTTCTAGCTCAAAGCCTCTTGAATTCCTGTTATAGATTTTTTTTCTACAAATTGGTTTTTGGTTAATACTTTTTGCACGAGTAGGCTTACTTTTTTATTATTATCACTGGGGTGCAAGGCACCACTTTTGCCGCATGCGACCCATCCCTGGTTTAGATCGCTTTCATGAGGAAGGGGATTTCAGAAGAATGTTTCTTAAATGGGGGATGCATTAATGGAAGCGTCACTCACAGTCCCATCTAACTGAAGAAGTGGGATGAAAAAGAACAGGATTGAATGTTCACGTACCACCCGCCTTTGAGTTTATCATTTAATCCTAATTGACCTTCACTAATTAACTGACAGTCAGCTTTTGACTGTCTGTACGAGTCCGGCAGTCCAGACTCAAAGGTCAGACCTGTGATCAACGTCCTGGGATGAGGTCCGAAGTTGGAGCCCAATGTCTGTGAGTCTGAGTATCCAGGGGCAAGGACTAGAAGCCTGGGGTTGTCCTACCCTGGCATTGGAGTCTTCAATGGGTGCGGGAGGACTGGGAGAGGACTTGTTCTGTTGTCGTTGTTATTGTTGCTTGTGTTGTTCTTTGGAACATTATGGGCTTGCTATATTGGCGTTGGAATGTGTGGCAACATTTGGGTGCGTTGGTTGTTAACGCAAATGATGCATTTCACTGTCGGTTTCAATGTACATCGGATAATTAAACCTGAATCTAAATCTAAATGTAAACTGTATGACTGTTCTAAACCTTCAAGCAATCAGAAATGCACGAAAACAGAGTTACCACTGTTACCTGATAATTAAAGCCTCCATCAGGAAATCCATTTCATCCTGCTCGGAACAGATTTCTGGCAGAGTCTGTGATTGGTAGCAAATAAGTGCAACAATACATCAGCATTTAAGAATTAGGAATTCAAGGATTTAATGAAAGAGAAATTGGATCATGGGCCTTACTTGGGCCAATTTTTACACTTAATTATATCCATTCCCTTAATTTGTAAAAATTCTTAAATCCAGACCCAAATATATTGAAAAATGAAGCATCTGTAGTCCACCACACAAAATAATTACAAAGAATTACAACTTGTTGCATTAAAACAATTTCATTTAAGTCATAAATAGCTGATGGCTTATGAATCCTACTTAGCTGTACTGTAGAGTCACAGAAATCATACAATATTGAAACAGTCCATCATACTTATGATGACCTTTATACATATCTATACAAGTTCCACTTAGTTACGTTCATTCTATAGCCTTCAATGTGAGGCATTTCAAATGTTTGTCTAAATACTTCTTAAGATTTTATGGAAGTTCTATCTCCACTGCCTCCTCAGGCAGTGCATTCCAGACTCCACTCTCTATACGAAAATATTCTTCTTCAAGTCTCCTGTAAACCTCTTGATCTCAATTTATACCTATCCCCTCCTGCTTTAGACACCCTCACTCAAGAGAATACCATCTACCCTATTAACCTCTGTTTGCTTTTTTATACTCCACAGAGAAAATATCCCCATAGTGTCTACCCTGATAGTCTTTCTCACAGAGAACTTTGTTGTGTTGAGATCATTTCATTCTTTGATATTTCAAAGCATATAGTTCCCTCCCTCTCAATCTCTCCTCAAAAGATAGTCTTTGCATTCCAATAAATAATGCACTGTACATTCATCACAGTATGTATAAAACAAGTATAATCTTAGAGAAGAATTCAAAATCTATACCCAGCACTCCACATGTGATCTCATCAAAGTAATACACAATTGCATCATCTTAATTGAAAAAAAATCAATGGCCACTTTATTATTACACCTGTTCATTAATGTAAATACTGTACCCAATCAGCCAATCATATGGCAGCAGCTCAATGCATAAAAGAGGTTCAGTTGTTGTTCAGACCAAACATCAGAATGGGAAAGAAATGGGATCCAAGTGATTTTGACGGTGAAATGATTGTTGGTGCCAGATGGGGTGGTTTGAGTAGCTCAGAAACTGCTGGTCTCCTGGGATTTTCATGCACAACAGTCTCTTGAGTTTACAAAGTAAGGTGCAAAAATTAAAAAAAACATCCAGTGAGCGACAGTTCTGCGGGCGAAAATTCCTTGTTAACGAGAGAGGTCTGAGGAGAATGGCCAGACTGGTTCAAGCTGACAGGAAGGATATTGTAACTCAAACAAAAATGTGTAACAACAGTGGTGTGCAGAAGAGCATCTCTGAATCTTTAAGCAGCAGCAGCAGACCAGGGATATGCACTCAGTGGCCACTTTACGAGGTAAAAGTACCTAAAAAGCATCGCCATTGAGTGTATATTCCTACTCCCAGACAACACAGGCCAAGCTGACGCTTGCTGTCCTTGCATGCTAATGTTTTGCCGTATGCACATAATGACGTTCGAATTTCTCCGATTATCAGAATAATTCATTCCCTCACCTTCTGATTAATGCTCTCATTCTTCCTCTCAAAGTGAATAATCACATCAGGCTCCATACACTTTTGGGGGTATTCTATAAGCACCCTGGTAGCAGCAGAGATCCAGAGGAGCAGATTGGGAGGCAGATTTTGGAAAGGTGCAAAAATAACAGGGTTGTTATCATAGGTGACTTTAACTTCCCTGATATTGATTGGCACCTGATTATTTCCAAGGGTTTAGATGGAGCAGAGTTTGTTAAGTGTGTCCAGGACGGATTCCTGTCACAGTATGTTGACAGGCCGACTAAGGGTAATGCCATACTAGATCTAGTACTAGGTAATGAACTGGGTCAGGTCACAGATCTCTCAGTGAGTGAGCATCTGGGGGACAGTGACCACTGCTCCCTGGCCTTTAGCATTATCATGGAAAAGGATAGAATCAGAGAGGACAGGAAAATTTTTAATTGGGGGAGGGCAAATTATGAGGCTATAAGGCTGGAACTTGTGGATGTGAATTGGGATGATGTTTTTGCAGGGAAATGTACTATGGACATGTGGTCAATGTTTAGAGATCTCTTGCAGGATGTTAGGGATAAATTTGTCCTGGTGAGGAAGATAAAGAATGGTAGGGTGAAGGAACCATGGGTGACAAGTGAGGTGGAAAATCTAGTCTGGTGGAAGAAGGCAGCATACATGAGGTTTAAGAAGCAAGGATCAGATGGGTCTTTTGAGGAATATAGGGAAGCAAGAAAGGAGCTTAAGAAGGGGTTGAGAAGAGCAAGAGGGGGGCATGAGAAGGCCTTGGCGAGTAGGGTAAAGGAAAACCCCAAGGCATTCTTCAATTATGTGAAGAACAAAAGGATGACAGGAGTGAAGATAGGACTGATTAGAGATAAAGGTGGGAAGATGTGCCTGGAGGCTGTGGAAGTGAGCAAGATCCTCAATGAATATTTCTCTTCGGTATTCACCAATGAGAGGGAACTTGATGATGGTGAGGACAATATGAGTGAGGTTGATGTTCTGGAGCATGTTGATATTAAGGGAGAGGAGGTGTTGGAGTTGTTAAAATACATTAGGATGGATAAGTCCCCAGGGCCTGACGGAATATTCCCCAGTTTGCTCCACGAGGCGAGGGAAGAGATTGCTGAGCCTCTGGCTAGGATCTTTATGTCCTCGTTGTCCATGGGAATGGTACCGGAGGACTGGAGGGAGGCGAATGTTGTCCCCTTGTTCAAAAAAGGTAGTAGGAATAGTCCGGGTAATTATAGTCCAGTGACCCTTACGTCTGTGGTGGGAAAGCTGTTGGAAAAGATTCTTAGAGATAGGATCTATGGGCATTTAGAGAAACATGGTCTGATCAGGGACAGTCAGCATGCCTTTGTGAAGGGCAGATCGTGTCTAACAAGCCTGATAGAGTTCTTTGAGGAGGTGACCAGGCATATAGATGAGGGTAGTGCAGTGCATGTGATCTACATGGATTCTAGTAAGGCATTTGACAAGGTTCCACACAGCAGGCTTATTCAGAAAGTCAGAAGGCATGGGATCCAGGGAAGTTTAGCCAGGTGGATTCAGAATTGGCTTGCCTGCACAAGGCAGAGGGTCGTGTTGGAGGGAGTACATTCGGACTGGAGGGTTGTGACTAGTGGTGTCCCACAAGGATCTGTTCTGGGACCTCTACTTTTCGTGATTTCTATTAATGACCTGGGTGTGGGGGTAGAAGGGTGGGTTGGCAAGTTTGCGGACGACACAAAGGTTGATGGTGTTGTAGATAGTGTAGACGATTGTCAAAGATTTCAGAGAGACATTGATAGGATGCAGAAGTGGGCTGAGAAGTGGCAGATGGAGTTCAACCCGGAGAAGTGTGAGGTGATACACTTTGGAAGGACAAACTCCAAGGCAGAGTACAAAGTAAATGGCAGGATACTTGGAATTGTGGACGAACAGAGGGATCTGGGGGTATATGTCCACAGATCCCTGAAAGTTGCCTCACAGCTAGATAGGGTAGTTAAGATAGCTTATGGGGTGTTAGCTTTCATAAGTCGAGGGATAGATTTTAAGAGTCACAATGTAATGATGCAGCTCTATAAAACTCTGGTTAGGCCACACTTGGAGTACTGTGTCCAGTTCTGGTCACCTCACTATAGGAAGGATGTGGAAGCATTGGAAAGGGTACAGAGGAGATTTACCAGGATGCTGCCTGGTTTAGAAAGTATGCATTATGATCAGAGATTAAGGGAGCTAGGGCTTTACTCTTTGGAGAGAAGGAGGATGAGAGGAGACATGATAGAGGTGTACAAGATAATAAGAGGAATAGATAGAGTGGATAGCCA
Source organism: Mobula hypostoma (assembly GCF_963921235.1). NCBI lineage: Eukaryota > Metazoa > Chordata > Chondrichthyes > Myliobatiformes > Myliobatidae > Mobula > Mobula hypostoma. Next base: position 92,117,564 of record NC_086097.1, read on the forward strand.
GCGCCTCTTCCCCAGGGCACCACTGCTCACTACAAGAGGACATGACTTTAAGGTAAGGGGTGGGAAGTTCAAGGGGGATATTAGAGGAAGGTTTTTTTTACTCATAGAGTGGTTGGTGCGTGGAATGCACTGCCTGAGTCAGTGGTGGAGGCAGATACACTAGTGAAGTTTAAGAGACTACTAGACAGGTATATGGAGGAACTTAAGGTGGGGATGTTATATGGGAGGCAGGGTTTGAGGGTCGGCACAACATTGTGGGCCGAAGGGCCTGTAATGTGCTGTACTATTCTATGTTCTATCTGCCACCTTCTCGCCATTCAGTTAATCTGGCCGCACCCGCTTGCTTCCATCACACATTTGCTCTCCCTACATTGTCTTACAAGTGAACTTAGCTAGTTCCCTCATCTCAGCAACCGAGATCTGAAGGGCAGCTTTTTCCCTGCAGAGTGTGAATACCCTCTGGAATGAGCTTCCAAGGGAAGTATAATTTCAATGTTTAAATGGATTTTGGACAGGTACTTGAATCAGGAAAGTGTAGAGAGCTACATGTCTAATGTGGACAAATGGGATTAAGGTGGATAGGCGTCATGCTCAGCTTGGATGAGCTGAGCCACGAGGGCCCTTTTCTATGCTGTATATTTCTGTGATTCTATGGTATGCAATTTAAATTGCTTATTTGTTTCTCCTTGCATCAGTCTATTGGTTACACTCTACTAATCCAAGAATGACCGCTTTATTTCTAGTCTAATTTTTATTTCTCATTAACCAGTCCTTAGTCCATCCACCCATAATCTGAGGAGTCTCAGTCTCGTTCATTAACCCAATCACCCTTACATCGGAAAATGAACTTGCACATGTTTGGAGCAAGAATGGCAATGGAGCAGTAGGATTGAACATTTCTACTGAGTCACGTTAGCCTCTGTACACGCTGGGCAAACTACAGTGCAGGGGTTAGGAACCTGGCCCGCTGAGGCAACAAAAAAACGTTTGTCTCGAAACACCATGCAAGGAGAGAGAGCCGTCCGTGCGTAGGCTGCCCAGTCAATGCACCACGCGATTAGTCGGCCACATACATACTTGACGCATTCTCGCAAACAATCTGATATGGTTCAGAAAGGTCTATCACTAACCTTGATCGCCACTTGTAAAGGGGCTGATTCACCACCAATTCCAACCACATGGCCCTCATACACCTCACCAAAAGCACCATGACCAAGGGCCCTTAGAAAGAAAGATGCTTGGTTAAGATTGTAAAATGCACCTTGTTATCAAGTTGTATCTCATCTACAGTGTGAAATGCTAGAGCAACAATGTCTTAGTCAACGTGTGGATCCAGAGGTGAAACTTGCCCATTGAACAGTGCATGTCAGTCTATCTCAGTCACAGCAATTTCATATCTATTCATCAGCAATGAACAAGTCATTTCCCACATCCTCTAGATCTGACGTCTCAGTGGAACATTTGCAATATTGTCAGGGCTTTTTCTCCTGACTCTCCACTTGCATCGTGTCAGGCATGGGCAATGTCACCCCTGACGAGTTCCTCATCACCCACACCCTCCTATCCACGTTCACACCCTCCTCCTTCTGTGCTAGGTCCCAGTTGACCTGTAGCAGATAATTCCATGATGTCTTGCCCCAGGGAACTGACAAACTGTCTGTTGGGTATGAACCTGCGTTCATGTCCTCATCATTGCTGCACTTATTCTAACTGTTCATTTATTCAGTCCAGGCAGCATTTTGGATGGTAAAGTCCGGACCAGAGCTACTTAGGCCTATTGTTGTGTAGAGGCCTTTTACAGCCATCAGCTTCCTCCCTCTTTCCAGAGTAACAGCCACATGCTGGAGGGACACAGCTGAAAAGGATAGATTGGCACATGGAAGGCAGACTGTAAAGAGCATGCACAAGAGGAGAGGATGGCTTTAGGCTGGGTGGTGTGGTCTAGGCCTGGAGCATTTTGCTGCAGTGGAGACCAGGTCCAAATGTGAGGCACAATCTGTTCTCTGGATGATTTATACGCCAGCCCAGATAGACTGGAAAGGCTGGGTGTTGAGACTGGAGGTGAGGATTGGGCCAATTTCACTCACTCTCCCGTGATGTTCACTCCCGTCTCCATGATGCTGAGGCTGTGAGACTGCCCTGGCTGCTGTGCTTCATGTCTGCGAGCTTCGCGATGATTTGCCCCACTTATATGATGAAATGAGACCGAGGCTTTGGGCCTATTCTGGCCTACTCCGGGGATTCAATCTAAGGACTCAATTTGGTTGAGAATGCTGTTGCTTGCTTCTATAGTTTGCATGATTTGTGTTTTTTTCCTCTCTTTCTCTACGCATGGGGTGTGGGTCTTTTTTTTAAATTGGGTTCTTCTGGGTTTCTTGCTTTGTGGCTGCCTATAAGGAGACAAATCTCAAGGTTGCATAATTTATACATTAAAAAAAACGTACTTTAAATCGTTGAAGGGTGGTGAGTCAGTGACCAAATAATTTCACTCACTTGGATTTTAAAATTGTTGAGTTGTTTAGATGTGGCTTTCATGGTTTGTTGCAAAACCAGATACAAAATCTGGTAACTGAAGAACACAAGGACAGTATTAGGTTTCTGGCTATTATTTATAAACCCATTCAGTGTTTTAATTTCACCCATGTATCTTCGATTGGGATTTCAGATCATGCATGGATGCACACTACCCTTTCTGTGCAGGTACATCACATTTATGGAAGATTACAATCAAAGGTTAAGCAACAGAAGTTTGCAACTTCATTTCCCTGTTCATTTCATGCCAGAAGTTTGTTGTGGGTCTACAAAAAAACCTGCCGTTCATTTGTATTTCCAGATAACAGAGAGTACCTCAGGAGTAGCATGAGTAGTCCATTATCCATCGGATCTTGTAGAGTTCAAAGAATTCTCAGGGACCAGTCATTTTTACAATCTATACAATTGACACAATGACTTGAATAGGGATCCCATAAGAATAGTTGTTGTCGACAGCTGCAGTCAGTGCTTTTGAGAGTTTAAATTTCAAAGTTCAAAGTAAATTTATAACTGATGTACACAGATGTCACTTTGAGATTCGTTTCCTTGCAGGCATTGACAGGACAATAAAGAAATACAATAAAATTTATGAAAAATTATAAATAACAAAGACTGACAAACAACCAATGTGCAAAAGACAACACATTTTGTAAATAATACAAAAAAGTAAATAAGTAATACCGAGGACATGACTTGTAAAGACATTGAAAGTGAGTCGATAGGTTGTGGAGTCAGTTCATTGTTGAGGTGAGTGAAATTATCCACACCAGTTCAGAGCCCAAATGGATGAAGGGTAATAACTGTTCCTGAACCTGGTGATGTGGGACGGAAGGCTCCTGTACCTCCTCCCCAATGGGAGTAGTGAGAAGAGGGCAAGGACTGGATGATGGGGGTCTTTGATGATGGATGCTGCTTTCTTGTGGCAGCGCTCCATGTAAATGTACTCCATGATGGGGAGGGCTTTGCCTCTGATGGATTGGACTTTTATCTACATTTTGCAGAATTTTCTGTTCCTGAGAATTAGTGCTTTCATACCAGTCAGGATACTCACCACTTTGCATTTATACAAGTTTACACTAGTTTTAGATGACGTGCCAAATTTACACAAAATTCTAAGAAAGAGGAGGCACTATCATGCCTTCTTTGTGATTTTGCTTGCATGCTAATCCCAGGACAGATGCCAAGGAATTTAAAGGTGACCTTCTCCACCTCTGTTCCCTTAATGAACACTGGCTCATCGACCTCTGGCTTCTTCCTATCATCAATAATCAGCTCTTTGGTTTTGCTGATGTTGAGTGAGAGATTGTTTTGATACCATTCAATCAGATTTTCAATCTCTCTCCTATGAGCTGATTCATCACCAGCTTTGGTTCGACCAACATACTAATTACAACCAGAAATGTATTAGCTGAAGTAACAGACTGTAATTTCTATTGGTAGACTTTTTTTAATGCTTGTATTTAATTTGGCTTGAAGACATTTTTAGGTTTGTATAAGAGTATTTAGGACACCGAAGAGCATTCTTGCCAAAGGCATCTTGTTGTTTTCCCAAGAGATTGAGAAGGGTTTACAACCAGGAAGGTTTTAATGGATTGAGAAGATACAAACCATTTTCACTAGTAGGTGGCCTATTACTGGTGGTCCAAGGTTTAAGGTAATTTACACTGGGTTGTGGGCTAGGTGGAAGGTGAGTTGCTCACATAATTCTACAGTAGTTCTAATAGTTCAAAGTAGATTTATTATCAAAGTACATACATATCACCATATACAACTCTGAGATTCATTTCCTTGTAGGCATTCACAGTAAAACAAAGAAATAATAGAATCAATGAAAAACTACACGCAAAGATCGACAAACAACCAATGTACAAATAAATAAATACCAAGAACACGAGTTGTAGAATCAGTTCCGTGTTGAGGTGAGTGAAGTCATCCACGCTGGTTCAGGAGCCTGATGGTTGAAGGGTGATAACTGTTCCTGAACCTGGTGGTGTGAGACTCAGGGCTCCTGTACTTCCTTCCCGATGGCAGCAGCTGGTTCCTCTTTGGAACTGAAATCTGCAGCCAGAGACTGGCATGTAGCATTGTTTCAAGCTATTCAAAAGAACTGAGAACCTTCAGGAGTTCGGAATGCGATTGCAGCAGCTGGGAGCTCAGGAAGTTCCCCAATTTCTCAGGACACGAGGTTGCTGAGGAGGCCGGAGTAAAACTGAAGCACAGGGCTTTAAGGCCTATACAGATGAAGATCGTGTGAGGTGTCACGGAAGTAGGTAGGAAGGGACTGAAGTAGGGGGGATAAAACAGTGTCAAGGTATGCAGATATGAGTTCAGTTGGGCAGGAACAAGCTGAAACGATGGTTTCTACCCGGCCAAGTGGGTTTGTGGATCTTGGGTAGGGGCTAGAAACGGGAGGTAGAAATAACTTCAAGACCTGTGTGGAGAAGTGTATGCCTTTGAGAGTTTTCCATAAATGGATGCCCTGGGTAAACCAAGAGATTCACAGTCCGCGAGAGCTGGATCTGTGGCAATCTGGACTGGCAGTTCAGAATCATTCTAGAAGTCCAGGCAGGACTTACAGAAGGTCATCATGAGAGAAAAAAGATAATTCATGCGAGAAGCAATCAGATGCATGACAACTGTGGCAGATTGGTATGCCATTAAGTGAAATTTAGCAGCATAAATGGCGGTAATGTATCATTTCCTGATGAGCTCAATGCCCTTTTATGCATGCTTTGGAAGGGAGAATAACACTATATCTGTGCAAATCCCCATAGCATCCAGCAATCCTGTGATCTCATCTCAGGATGAGACGAGGGTGAACTCTTGCAAGGCATCCGACCCCAATAGTGTACTTGGCCAGATACTGAAAAATGGTGCCGACCAAGTGGCTGGAGGACAGTGTTCGAGGACATCCTCAACCCCGCATTGCTGGGGTCTGGGGTTCCTCCCTGCTTCTAAAGAGCAGCAATGATATTGATGCCCAAGAGCAGGGTGAGCAGTTTCTATATTAACCACCCAGTTGCTGTCATGTCCACTATGATGAAGTACTTTGGGAGAGTGGTTATGGCTAGAATTAACTCCTGGCTGAGCAAACAGCTGAAACTATTGAAATCTCCCTACTGCTGCAACAGGTCTACAGTGGACACAATCTCACTGGCTATGGAGCACCTAGACAACTGCAAAACATAGGTTTCTGTTTATCGATTACAGTATAGTGTTCAGCACTGTCAGTATAGTGTTCAGTACAAATCACCAAGCTTCGAAACCTGCTCCTCTAACTACCTGTGCAACTGGACCCTCAGCTTCCTCGTCAGGACTCCATAGCCAGCAAGACCATTTCAGTTCTGACAATCAACACAGGCAATCTACCTCAACAGATGAGCTTAGCCCACTACTCTCTTTTTTTCTAAACTCATGACAACATAGCTATTTATAAATTTCCAGAGGACACCACCATTGGTAAAGTCTCAGGTGACAATGAGAAGGCATGCTGGAGTGAGATAGATTGACTAGTTGAGTGGTGTTGCAATAACAACCTTGCACAGTGCCAGCAAGATCAAGGAACTGACTGAGAATGCCAGGTAGGGGAGGTTTGGAGTTTGAGATGTCAGTGATGGAAGGGGTAAGCAATTTTAGGTTCCTGTGTGACAACATCTCAGATTTATCCTGGGCCCAACACATTGGTGCCATCTTAAAGGCCGGACACCGGTACCTCTACATTGATAGGAGTTTGAGGATATTTGGTATGACACCAAAGATTCTTGCAAATTTCTGTAGATGGACCGTGGAGAGCATTCCAACTGGAGGCATTGCCATCTGGTGTGAAGCTCCGACATACAGGATCGCGACGGACTGCCGAGGGTCGTGGATTCAGCCTGTTTTATCGTGGGCACAATGCTCCACACCATGGAGGACATCTTCAAGAGGCGGTACCTCCAGGCGGCAGCATCCATTAAGGACCCTCACCATCCAGGATGTGCCCTGTTCTCACTTCTACAAAGGGTGGCGGGGGGGAAGGAACCCAAAGTCCCACATTCAATGATTCAGAAACAGCTTCTCCCACCACAATCAGATTTCTGAATGGTCTGTGAACACTACCATGTTACATTTCTTGCACTACTATATTTGTCTCTTATACTTGTTGCTATTCTGTGTTCTTGCACTGTACTTCCGCGGTAGAACAGCACCTTTCACGCCATACAAGACAGTGAAAGTAAACCTGATTCTGATCTGTAGTAGACTGCCTGAGTGGATGAAAGTAGCTCAGTACATTCACACAAAATTGATGAGTAAAATGGAAAGGCGAGGAGGAAAGGACAGGTTGGAGTGAATCTCAATGGACGGCAGTAAGATAGGCTTAATGGTGATTCTCCACAGCTGTAGCGTCACCCACCTCAGCAAGGAGATGTTCCTCCTGGGTACCTCCCTGAGTTCGTTGAGTGATGCCACCTTGCCCGCAAAGCAGTAGTTCGGGTTGTAATCCGTCATGATGGTTGAAGTCCTGATCTTGCTCAGCTTGTACTCCGAGCTCTGCAGCTTCACCCTCACCGCCGCCAGCCTGTTGTTCTTACGATAGTGAACTGCCGTGGAAACAACAGAACGATTGATCAGGGTGCTGCCTCATACCCTGCCACGGTGCCATGCCCACCAAGCAGTTCACACAGGCTGACTGTAGGCGCACACTTATACGCGCGACACATGCAAATATATAGATCCACAGACTAGACAAGGGTTGCAGTTTGTAACACTCCAGTGGCAGCCATTCTGGGCTTGTATCCATGCTTTATGCCATAGGTGTTCTGCATTACAACAGTAACTCCACTTCAGAAATATTTCACTGGCTGCAAGCACTCTTGGATGTCCAGGGGGTACTGAAGGTTGGCACAAATCCTTTTTGTTCTCCCTTGCAACACAAAGAGAAACAAATCCCTGTGTACTTAAGAACCAGTCAGGAGGTTATGTTGCAACTTTATAAGGCTTTGGTTAGGCCACATCTGGAATGTTGCATACAGTACTGATTGCCCCACTACTGGAAGGATGTTAAGGCTCTGAAGAGGGTGGAGAAGAGGTTTACCAGGACACTGCCTGGCTTAGAGGGCATGTGCTATCACCAGAGGCTGGATAGACTTGGGTTGCTTTCTGTGGAGCACCAGATGATGAAGGGAGATCTGATAGAAGTTTATAAGATTATGAGAGGCATAGATGGAGTGGACAGAGTGTATCTGTCTCCCAGGGTTGAAATACCAGAGGACATGCAATAAAGGTGAGAGGGAGTAGGCTCAAGGGGGGTGTTATTTACCTAGAGAGTCGTAGATGCCCGGAATGCACTGCCTGGTATGGTGGTAGAGACAAATACATTACCAGACTTCTAAGAAATATTTGGATAGGCACATGAATGTAAGGAAGATGGAAGGATATGGACATGGTGTAGGCAGGAGGGAGTAGTGTTTCGGTGTTTTTGATTTGCTTTTTAGCTGGTTTGGCACAACATCGTGGGCCGAATGGCCTGTTCCTGTGCTGTACTCTTAAATGTCCTAACTATAATAATGAGAAACCTCTCACATCAGCCCATCAGAACTGGTCGCTGAGCTTAAGTTGGCTCATTGATGGTACCTTGCCTCTGATTTAGAACATTGTACGCATTTACTCCTCCATCACAAGAGAACCAGTTACTGTAATCTTGCAGTTTATGGAGCTCTTCCTTGTATGTTGCATTGCCTTTGAGACACAGTGAATATATTTAAAATGCACTTCGAGATGTGAAGTGCTTTGAGATAGTCAGTGTGAATAGTCCTGTACAAATGCAAACTCATTTCCATTCATTTTCTAAGTGTTCTGTAACCATATTAGTCTTAATTTTTTACTGATGATCAATTTATGCTTTTGCTAAATGGATATCTTAAGTTAAGCCAAAATTAGTTAAGATAAGGAATGTACAAACAAGAGTTACTGATGCAAGAATAGGCAAATTTGGCTCCTCTGACATTCAGAAAGGTCATGAATGATAATTTCCCTCATTACCACTTCTCTGCCCTAAGCCCATATCCATTGGTTACCTTAATATCCAAAATTCATTGATTTCCATCTTGGATATCTGTCCAGCCCCGTAAGAATGGACATCGAGATCAGCATTTATTACATGAAACTCTCGAGAGCATAGGCCCTGTTTGCTAACGCAAGCTGGGACTCAGTTGTTGATTCTACTGATTTTAAAATGTAATTTCCAATAGAAACCCATCAAATTTCTTTTGAAACCTCTCAACCTTGTTTCCACTTGACTTAGGGTAGCAGTTGAAATTAGAGGACAGAAAGCCAGGCATGACTCGTAATGAGGAACTGCAATATTTGGAAAAAGGAGAGAACGTCATCGTGTGCTACCCAAGAGGAGAGAGGTAACGGTGACTGGCAAATGGATGTCTTCTGAATTCTCTACTATACAACATTTTAGAAACCAACTACTCTCATTTTTTGAGCAACACACTTTATCAAAGTTGCTGGTGAAGGCAGCAGGCCAGGCAGCATCTCTAGGAAGAGGTACAGTCGACGTTTCGGGCTGAGACCCTTCGTCTCATTTTTTGATATAGAGGGGAGCACTCAGCCTTCTCGGCTGGGTCTCAACATCTCCTGTTAGTACCATTTGCCCATTAATTTCCGGTTTTTTCCTGTCTATCCCACTCTGGCTCTCCTTCACTAGAGGGAACATACAGTGGCCAGTGGACACTGTCATATCACTGGAATTAAACTCTCACAGTCACAGACATAACACACCAACTCTCTAAAGGCATCAGCTGATTTTACTGTAAAATAACACGTGATGAGTGTTAAGCACCATTTTATCACAACAGGAATTGGGATGAAATATTGGGAGCATCTCTCCTTCACGGAGTGCCTGCCCCCTCAAGCCATGTACTGGACTCTCCTCATTGGGCACACTTTCAAAACCCCATCCCATGCTGAACCTCATGACTGTGGGTGGGTCGTGGCCCTTATATAAAATGAGATTTCTGCAGTTTCTCTGTTGCGCTCTATTCAATTAAACATCTTTAAAGTGAGGTGATCACAATCATCCTTATGGTTTCCCGAGTACCCAAATGCCTCATTGCCCGCACATTTGTGGGCTAACTTTTCCTGTCAGTAATATACTTCAACAATCATGGTTACTTTCCCTGCAGAAACTGACAAGGACAGGAGAAAGGGTTGGTGTGTTTTGATTGAAAAGGAAAGCTTCACAAGGAGGCAGCCACAGAGTTGTTTCAATCACTGACACACACTGTCCCACCGTGGGGGCCCCAACTTATTTGGTCAATTAGCACCAGAGAGATTGGTGTGGCCCCTTGAGCTTCCTCTGTCAAGCGATTCTTCCTTGAACCTGAAGCAATGCATTTAACTATGCCAGACTTTGCAATTTTAGCGAGCACCTTTCCTGCCCAGTCGCACCAAAGAAGGTGACTCATAAAATAATAGAAATTTTATGACACAGCTGATGACATCTTGGCCAGTCTTGACCATGTTGATGAAAAATGGTGCTTCTTCAAACACTAACAATTTAGCTCTTGAAGTACCCATTCAGGTACACTTTAAATGTGACAAGGGCAGCGCATGAAAGAGCAGTTTTAGTCCGTGGCTAACCTATATGACAGATACATTTGTATGTCTTTAATAATCAGACCAGAAAAATCAATTGACATAGGCTTGAATGCTTAACTCAAAGACTTTGGTATTGTGTTGCCCTTAATGTTAAAATATACTAGCTGCTTTTTCTCTTGAACGGTTCTGATTTTATTCCTCTCACTCTTGGCTCCCCCTGCAGGTGAAGTAGTTTCTCTCAGTATTCACCGTTGCATTGTCTTTTCAGGATCTTCAGTCACATTCATGTCACCTTCCCTTCTCCCATTCTTCAGGGAATACAAGGCTAATGATACTGAGGTCCATGCTAGGACGTGCTGGGAAACAACATCAGTGATGTCACCTGGGGTCATCGGGTGTTTCAGGTCTTTCAACATCAGACACCCTTGCCCAAGCGACCTAGCCAGGTTGATCAGGTCCCAGCTTGTGTCCCAGCAGCAATGATCTGCCGGTCACACCTCGAGCCATAGACAGCTGGAGGCTCACTCAGAAGCTTTTGGTTCTTTTCTTTGTAGCCCCTGTAATGCCAAGGAAATGTATCCTGCACACAAATTGAAAGCTGGTGATATTAACGGCAGGTGTCCCAAAGCTCCAAGGTTAAAATGAAATGGGATTTCTGCAAGCTGGGCAATTGTAATAACTTTCTCGAAGCAGGACCATAAGAGCCAAGATATTTCCTCTATCTTAGTCCCAGTATTCCAGCCACTCCTGTGATGGCTACTACTTCCCTACTGGTGATGAGTTCCTGCCTGTATGGATTTTATGCTCCCAGGCCAAGCATATACACATCACTCATAGGAAAACAGACATTTTGGAAACCCTCTGCAAAGGTTAATGACATAGTTTGGGCAGAGTATTTAGTGCAACTCTGAAAGATCAACCCTCTTATTCAGACAAGATTAAACTAAGGTCCTCTCAGCTCTTCCTGGTGAACGATCCCAATACTTGTTTTAAAGTAAGGACACTCTTCTTAATGTCCAGACCAATAGTTATCACTCATAGAACAGCTACAGTAAATGGAAAGGCAGCATTATATTGTTGAATGGCAAATCTTGTTGTGCTGAAGTTGATAGTCATGATTTCTCCGTAAAACCATCACTATACTTTAAAAAATGTACTTTACTCACTTCAAAAAGATGTGAAAAGTCATAAGGTCAACAAGGTGATATGAACCATGACATTCATATATCGCTGTGCTAACATCCTGAACAAAAATGTTGCAATAGATTATGAAAAGATAAACCTTTTTTTAAACCTGCCAGCAGATAACATTTAACCTCAAGAGGCCTTGTCCTTCCTTCTGTGCTCTATTACTTTTAATTGACAAGTAGTCTTCTAATTTCAAAAGTAGGCAAAGGAAATTCAAACTATTCCGTTCTAAAAAGGGACAGTAAAGCAGGTAACCGCTGATGCATTCATCTCTCACAAGTTGTGGATAAACTTGGAGTTTAGTTGAAATTAGAGAATATTTAGAAAAGTATGGGAAAATTAGAATCGACCTACCTAAATTCACTAAAGACAGATTGTGCTTAGCAAATTCAACAATGCTCCTTTAATAAAAACAAACTGGTGATAAGGTTAATTACTAATAACAAGGAGACCATTTAGTCCATTGTGTTCATACTGGCTCCCCACAGTTAGCTGCATTCTTTCCATTTCTCAAATTCCTTTTTCTCAGTGACCAGCTTTATTCTCTCTCTCACCGCTCAGCAACTCCCCCGTGATCTTCTGCTTGCTACTTGCTTACACCAGGGACTAGTTAACCCACCAAAACACACAAAATGCTGGAGGAATTCAGCAGGCCAGGCAGCATCTATGGAAAAAGTACAGTCGACGTTTCAGGCCGAAACCCTTCGGCAGGACGGGTTTACCCACCTTCAAGTCTTCGGGTTGTGGGAGAAAATGAATGCATCTGGTGGAGACCCTACGTGATCACAGGGACAACGCGAAAATGCCACAGAGACAGGGTCATGAATCAGGATCAAACCCAGGTGCAAGTCAGTAGCACTAACCACTGCGCCACTACGCTCTCAGTGAAACATATATCTACAGATATTTGTGGTTTATACAGAACAAACAGCATGAAAGAGGTCCCCACGGGCTTTACTAAACAATATGCATTTTTACAGGGCATTTAACATAATATAGGGTGTCAACAATATACAGTATTTGATCTGCACTTAATAGGATAGTGAGGCCTAAAGGAGCAGCAGGGAGTTGAGGGCATTGGAGGAGAATATTTTGTGGAGCTGAGTTCCAGAGTTTAGAATAAAACTAATTAATAAAATTAGAGTTTAATTAAAATGAAATGAATTAGCTGAAGACTACTTTATAATTGTTCTGGATGCCAAAGTTAGTGTGTCTGAGGCTCTGTAAGGCAGAACTGTAGAAGTGAGATAACGGAAGGACTTACAGAGAAAGTTGAGAATTTTTAACCCTTCATAACATTTATTTTCCCAGTACTTCCCCATTGGCTGGAATCTTTCAAGAACCTTTGGTGATAGATTGCTTCCAAGTTTCCTTCTGTAAGATTGTAGCATGGCGCAAGCTCAAAGCAACTGACACCGGAGCTTATTGAGTTTCCAGTGGGTCGCTTTGAAAGTCTGCCTGATTCGATTCCTGCTGAAGCTACTTCACACTGACTCTGTTGGACTTACCATCTGTGTTGAAACAGCTACTGAGCAGCAGTGGACCTCTGACATGGTGTTTAAAAAATAAGATGTTGTTTACGATTTGGAGTCAGAGTCAGAGAAAAGTACAGCACTGAAACAGGTCCTTCGGCCCCTCTAGTCCATGCCAAATCCATTTCAATTGCCTACTCCCAACCACCTGCACCAGGACCATAATCCTCCATACCCCTACTATCCATGTACCTATCCAAGCTTCTCTTAAACATTGAAATTGAGCTTGCATGGACCACTTGTGCTGGCAGCTCATTCCACACTCACACGACTCTCTGAGTGAATAGGTTTCCCTTCGTGTTCCCCTCAAACTTTGCTACAAAATGGTAAGGTGGGTTAATTGTTTCTCTTTTACTTCAATTGAGAACTTCCTCCTAATCATGTTCTTTTACATTGCAACTATAACTGCACTCCAGAAGTACTTCACTAGGAGCTTTGAAATGTTCTGAAGCTCTGAAAGACACCATAAAAACATATGACAGTCTTGTTTCTTCCTTTAGAAGATGAAGTATTTTTCTTGCGCTTAGGTCAGGATATTCCTCATATTCATTGATCAGCAGAACCTTAAAGTTTACAGTTTATAACTTCAAGGGTATACCCCTTTTTAGTCAGTGTTAGGCAATTGAAAGGCTATTTTCTGTGAAGTACAATGCAATGCCAACCATTTCTGGGTCAGTCCAGCAGTTTGACCTGGTACAGTGGCCCAGTAATCTAGCAGGTAGAGCTAATACTCCAGAGATCCGGGTTCAAATCCCACAACTGCAGCAAAAGGAGGAATTGGGAAATAAAACACATACATATAGCTTGTTTCAATTATGACGTTACAGGAATCCATCAGCTTCACTAGTTGTGCTTCAGGGAAATAAATTTGCTCTTCTTACCTGATCTGGCCTGAGCAGGATTCTGACCACCAGTGTGGTTGATTCTTATTTTCCCTTGGAAAATGACTCCGCAATTAAAGGGCATTTAAAGATACTCAATAAGTGTTGGCTTTGCCAATGATTCCCAGCTCTGAAAAATGAATAAATTAACAAGAACTGGAAAAGAGTCACTCCAATGATCTAATCTCTGATATGATTTCAGCATGGGGGTGTTAAGGATGCCATCACTCAGTCCAAACCCCCTGTAGGAGGGTTGCAGGGACAGTTGGATCCTGAGGGAGCCCATCATCGGGTACTTCCATCATGATCAGAGCTTTCCAGCGCAGTACCCGACCAGAACACCCGCCAGGCAAGTTGGCAACTTGCTGCAGCCCAGTTCCCACTGTCACATTTTCAATGCCAATAATGTGCAACACCAAGTCTGTTATCCCCAATGTCCAAACACCTTCAGTTTGCTGTGTGGGACAGGATAACATTGGTCCCTGCTTCCATGCTCATGAGTTAGTATGCATTAGAATTTTGAAGCAGATATCTCCTATTCCAAAAGCAACTTCTTTGCACAGTGGTGAGATAATTACCTCATCATTGTGGACAAGCTGTCCCATGGTATCGCCTTGAAACTTATTCTGTAGGAAATCTATAGTCCCCCAGATGTCCATCTCTGGTTCAACTGTGCAAGTTCAAACTCTGGGAGACCTTCCATAATCCTCTTCACCCGTCCTAACCCTTCCTTAAGAGGCTCGGGTTTATATTTGGACCTAATCTCAACTCTCTCCATCTCCAGCATTTACCAAGTAGGCTTAATGTACAATGAGACGTGGTGAAAGACATTGGTAGAGAAATATTTACTGTAATTGCATGAATAGATGTTTAAAGCCACTGCAAGCTCCAGCTACTGCAAAATTAGAAAAAGAGACTGTTGTAATGTTGCATAGGGATATAATTATAGTCCCATGTTTATTGCAGTTAAATAGATGGTTTGGTCACTGAGTGGAAAGCTGGGAAATGCAAATTTTTGTGTGTTTTCCTTTCTAAAAGAACAATATACCCCAATGAATCTACTGCTACAATTATATCTTCTACCTGTGATTCATCGGATCATCTTGCCATAGATTATGGTGTAGTTATCTCAGTGACAAAAGTACCATTAATTAATGAAGAGTCTAAATATTCTGTTCACATAACTTTGTGCATCTGGGATTTAAATAGATTAGAGGCTTAGTCTTGTTATTCCTAAAAGAATGGCAGACTTGTATGGACATTGAGTAAATACCCTTTGTACACGTTATTAATGAAATTTCCCCTTCAATCAAAGGGAATCAGAGCTGCTGTCTTTATCCAGACACAGCTATGTCAGGGGTTCCCACCCTGTGGTCCACTGACACCTCGGTTAATGGTAGGGGTCATAAATGGCATAAAAAAAGATTGGGAACCCCTGGCCTGTGCGAATTTAGGGTTATATATATTGAATTATTACTTCTTAATGTTTGGAATTTTGTTTTAAATGTACTTGGGTATGAATGTAGGAGGCATACTGCATTTAGTAAGTCTACAGATGACAGCCATTGATACTACTGCAGATGACAAGGAAGGTTGTCTAAAGCTGCAGTAAGACATAGATCAGATGGAAAGTTGAACCAAGCTTTAGCACATGGAATTTAATCCCAACAAGTGCAAAGTGATGCACTTTGGAAAGTCAAGAAAGGACAGGGCAAAGTAAATGGCAGGGTGTTGACGATCAGTTGAACATTGGGGTTTAAGTCAATAGTTCCCTGAAAGTAATGACACAATAGATAGGGTGGAGGAGAGGGCATGTGGTTCAACTTTACAACACACTGGTTAAATTGCTCTTGGGGGATGGGGGGTGGGATTGTGTGCAGTTCTGGATATGACACAACACAAGTGATGTATTTGAGCTGGTGAAAACGCAAAGGACATTCACCAGGATGTTATCTGAATTGGAGGACTGTAGTTATGGTGAGAAACTGGATAGGCTGGACCTGCCTTCTGAGGAGCGAAGAACAGTGAGGAATGACATATCAGAGATATAAAGTTATAAGAGACAGATAAGGCAGATGGGCCGAATTATTTGTCCACAGCAGGGGCATCAAAACAAGGGAATTGATGCAAGGTGAGAGGAAGGAGTTTTAAAGGGTATTTGAGAGGAAAGGATTTTTTTTTATCTACAGAGAGTGGTTGATATCTAGAACATGCTGCTGGAGGAGCTGATGGAGTCAGACACAATCACTACATTTAAGAGACATTTAGACAAGCACTTAAATCAGCAACGCATCAGGGGTTTGATGAGGGCAGGTAGGATTCCAGTAGATCGGCATGGATGTAATAGGCTGAGGGGCCCCAACCTGTGCATGTAACTCGACCCTATCATGGTTCCACTTAATATTTCCCTCTTTCTTGCACCTTGCTAAGGGCACTTCTAGCTTTTGAGGAATTTAGATGAATATCAACTTTTGTGCCTATAGGTATATTGGCAAGTAAACTATTTGGTGCAGCTTGACCCTACATATATTTTACCTGATATCCATATACAATGTCAGGACTTAGGAGTTGTTGGCAAGACAGGCATTTATTGCACAGCCCCAAATGTCAATACAAAAACAATGGTGACTTAGTTTGTTCCTAAACTGCTGAAGTTTGCATATTGCAAATAGGCTACAATTCCGTTAGGTAAGACCTTTCAGGGCTTTGAATTGGAGTCAATGGAAAAACAGTGATAAGTGTTCAGATAATCTAGTATGACACTTGGAATGTGGCTGGCCTTCCTAAAGACCTGCTGTCTTTCTCCTATTAAATTACTGAGGTTACATTTGGGAGGTGCAACCAACAATGCCTCAGAGTAGCTATTGGTTGACATAAGCAGCCATGAAGCAGTGGAGGAAGGGGGACATTTAGATTGGTGAACGAGGTAGCAATTAAGTAGATATTGCCCTTGGTGCTGAGCTAAAGTATGGTGGAGCTGCACTCAACCAAGTAAATGGTATTACCAAAATGATAGAGGGAGAGGTAAAAGAGCTTCGCAAACATACAGCCAACTCGAACAATCTTAGGTCAACCCAAATGGTTTATGGCTGATTAGGATGTTAAATATAATTTGGAAGTCTAATATAAGAAATATGTCAGCAAATTTGAACAAAGTAAGATACCATTATTAGCAATGAAATAAGTGCCTGTATATTGCTCGATGCAGTTAAAGAATAATATCAGGACTGGACAATGAAAGAATTTCTCTACCCTTTAAAAAACATCATGTGATCTATGACGTTCACTAAAAAGGCAGACTTCAAGTTAATAATAATTTTAAAACCGAGCAGCACTCCCTCATCACAGCACAAAATTGTTAATGTCAGTCGCAGGACTTGAACCCTCAATACCCTAACTGAGGTGGTAAAAATGTTACCCTCAGAGGTGGCAGTACTGTAATAGAGCAGCATCTGTAGGAGGAGGGAAGAGGGAGGCTGTTACATTTGTATTTTCCTCTGCTCCATAGCTGGCAAAATCAATTGTTAAATTGACTCTTCAAAGACCAGCAATTCAAACTGGTGTTGGCTTCAAACTTTTCTAACTGATCCAGTGTGGGGAACTCAAATGACGGAAAACTTATTAGGGTGTTCAGGAAGAGCACTTGTCTCACGTACCCCAAACACTGACAGCCAAGAGGTGCTTGCGTTCGTAAAATATCCAGGAGAGTGAGGTCAGCCAATACCAATGAAACCAGACAAAAGCAGCAATTGCAATGAGAGAGAAAATTACAATCATTTCTTTGAAATCTTCTTACCTGATCTCCATGGAGACTGTCTTTCTAGGATGGATCTCCCTACCAGATCTTCATACCAGATCTCCTTAACATGATGTGGGAATAGTTTGTTCTCTTAAAAACAAATCTCAGTGTTGGAGACCTACTTCTAACTTCAAAGGGTGTGGAGTTCATTGACTGCTCATTTCACAAACTGCTGAATATATTCTATTTGTTGATATAACAGAATTACAATTCTCAAGATCACTTCTCGATTAAAAGTTATAAGTGTTTTTATTTGATTTCTGTTTGATATATGGAAAGTGTTTGCTTCCTAACAGCCTTTCAATCCAGTAATTTTTCTTGGAGCCATAATCTTTCGTCACGGAATCTTTTAAAGATCAAAACCAAATTAGATAAAATATCAGGAAAAAAAATCTAGTGGCACAGTGATATAGCAAGAACAGATTCTGCCTCAAAGTTCCAGCAGCCTGGGCTTGATTCCAAACTCTGGTGTTGTCTGTGTGGAGGTGGCACTCTCTTTCTGTGATCTCATGGGTTTCTCCAAGGACCTCTGGTTTCCTCCCATGTTCCAGATTAATTAGTTACTCTACTTTGCCTGTCGTGTGTGGGTGGAAGAAGAATCAGGGAGGAATTTATGGGCATATGTGTGTGAAAATACTTTACAAGGAAATTTGTGGGGAAATGGGCAATACTCATAAAATGCTGGAGTCCTGTTGAAGGGCCTTGGCCCAAAATGTCAACTATTTATTCTCCTCCATAGATACTGCCTGATGTACTGAGCTCCTCCAACACTTAAACAACAGGAATTCTGCAGATGCTGGAAATTCAAGCAACATACATCAAAGTTGCTGGTGAACGCAGCAGGCCAAGCAGCATCTATAGGAAGAGGCGCAGTCGACGTTTCAGGCCGAGACCCTTCGTCAGGACTAACTGAAGGAAGAGTGAGTAAGGGATTTGAAAGCTGGAGGGGGAGGGGGAGATGCAAAATGATAGGAGAAGACAGGAGGGGGAGGGATGGAGCCGAGAACTGGACAGGTGATAGGCAAAAGGGGATACGAGAGGATCATGGGACAGGAGGTCTGGGAAGAAAGACAAGGGGGGGGTGATCCAGAGGATGGGCAGGGGGTATATTCAGAGGGACAGAGGGAGAAAAAGGAGAGTGAGAGAAAGAATGTGTGCATAAAAATGAGTAACAGCTGGGGTACGAGGGAGAGGTGGGGCCTAGCGGAAGTTAGAGAAGTCAATGTTCATGCCATCAGGTTGGAGGCTACCCAGACGGAATATAAGGTGTTGTTCCTCCAACCTGAGTGTGGCTTCATCTTTACAGTAGAGGAGGCCGTGGATAGACATATCAGAATGGGAATGGGATGTGGAATTAAAATGTGTGTTGAACAGGATTTACAGCATCTGTAGACTGTCTGTGGGAGATAGGATTGATGGCAGTGCTTTGTGAGCTGCCAATGACTTGATGGCCTGAATGGCCTCCTAATATGTCATATGCAAGTATGAAACCATACAAGTGAAAATTATCAGTTCTAGGAAAACTGGGACAAGGGTAGATTAATCTGGCTGGATGGCCCTCAGAGACCACCGCTCTGGGAATACTGGGACGCTTGTAATAAACCAGCTTATCTAACACTGCAGCAAACCTGGAAAACAGTCACAATAATCCTCTGAATACAGGGAGGAGCCTATAAGGCATGTCCTCTGGGAATATCATGGTCAACACGAGGATAGCCGACTGACAATTACACCGGGAATTCTGTGGCCCCACCCCCACCCAACAGAGTTCCCTCATCCTGCGACCAAGTCATAACCACGACATCAGACGTACACTGTCTGCTAGTCCAGCTTACAGCTTGCCAGAGGAAATAGGAATAGAATGCACATATCTCATTCAGGGAGCGGTACCTCAGAGAGCCGGAGCCCATCATTAAGGAACCCCACCACCCAGGACATGCCCTCTTTTCATTGCTACCATCAGGAAGGAGGTACAGAAGCCTGAAGACACTCACTCAACGATTCAGGAACAGCTTCTTCTCCTCTGCCAGTTAATTTCTGAATAGATATTGAACCCACGAACACTACCTCACTACGTTTTTATTTTCTATTCTTTTGCACTACTTAATTTAACTACTTAATACATACTTACTGTAATTCAGTTTTCATTTTTCTCTCTATCATGCATTGCATTGTACCGCTGCTGCAAAGTTAACAAATTTCACGATATATGCCAATGATATTAAACACGATTCTAATGGACAAAATGAACCTAGCTGACGCTGAGCCCACTTTTAGCAGGTACGTACGTCCAAAGACATTTTCATTATAAACTTCCCGTGCTACACCAGTTCAAATCCAAAGTGATGTAGTCACCCAAAGCATTCGGACACTGGACTCAAGCTTGAAGTGGAAGTTTGGAGCACAACTTGTGGAGTGGTATTGTACATCCCAAAGTGATCCTGTAAATTATAGTTCTGTTATATCAATCAGCAAATAGAAGCATTTAATAGATGTAAACTAATTCACCCAGCTTATCGGGGGGGGGGGGAGCATTGGCATCAAGTTTGAAGTCTAGGCAGGAACTTGTTTATTAGTCAATTTGTCCTTCCTTGAGATATCACTGAGCATCATGACAATCCAAAGGAAATTTAGATGGTGGGATACCAGTTTCACTAGTTCCACTGTATTCTATTAAATTTCTGCTTACAGTTCAGATTTGAATTCATGTTTGTCATCTTCCCCAAAGACTTGTCTTGATTGCACAATGATGCAGTCCTGCAGCACACCCCAGGTAGTCTGAAACCAGCTGACTTTCCAAAGACAAGAACAATCTAATGTAAAGCAAGCTGGAGCAATGGTCAGATGTGCAGACTCAGGCCTCGATATCTCATCCACGAAAATTGATCTGTCTTCAAGTGAGGCAGAGGCCAAGTGGCCCCATTTCATCTCAGACTTTTGGGTTTCAAGAAACACAGGACAGAAGCGTTGAAAGAGAAAGTTGGGGTTGTTAATCCACTGGGACACCATACCAATCAGTCTTTAGCATCTACGATGGGAATCGCATATGTGTTGACATCTGGATCTGAAGGGGTTGGACTGAACTGCAAGATTTTTCATGGCCAAATGGATCACCAATACTCCAGTGGAGGGCCACCATGGAACTGCAAGTTTATTGAGAGTTAATGCCTTCACAGCAAGTTGGACAGAAAATTGCGGCAAAAGATTACGAAGTCTTTATCCAGCCAAGTGCAAAAAGCAGCAACACCATCAACCTTCTCTGACCCCCAAGAAAGCACCTTACTGACTACAGTACTGTGCAAGGGTCTTAGGCACATACAGTATACATAGCCAGGATGCCCAAAACCTTTGCATAGTACCGTGTATTGGTTAAAGTAGGAAGGTGGTTGGGTAGCAGCAATAGGAGTATTTAGCTTTGTATTACCTCAGTAGTATTAAGTGTTATTTGGTCACTGGAAAGGCATTATATACAGTAATGTGCAAAAGTCTTCAGCGCCCATATATATGCCTAGGATTTTGAGCACAGTACTGTATCTCCCATTAGATCTGATGAGGGTGCTTCTTGAATTAAAATGGCATGACTCAAAGGTGGAACTAAATCCCCAGCATTTCAATTTTAGCCTCACTTATTAAATTCCTGTTCTTTCCTTGTCTGACTCACTGAAGCTAATAAATCAATCCTTGGCCTTCCAATCAATCCGATAAAAGGTGACCCCTCAGATCAAAGCTATGCACCTAACATGAAACATCAGAGCCTCTTTCCTGCAGGTCACAAGAAGAAAAAAAAGGAAAGATTGAGCCAATGCCCACATTACTGGTGCGATATCAAAAAAATCCAGTTCTCACACCAAAAACTGACAGGATAGCTTTTTGGACATCCAAAATGAGGACCTAAAGCCTGTTTAAAGATCTTTAGCATTCAGGGAAATGAAGCTATAATGTTGCCCAGTTAGTATGCCTAAAGGAGCAGCTTGAAGCTGCACCATTAAGGTCAAATGTTGACACCATACTTACCCGAATATGGGGTTTGAGAGGAGCAGAGATATTCAAGGTGGGTTGCTTTGAACTTGACCCATTCCCTTCTCAAGCTGAAGCCCACAAGCACATTTCCCCACTCATTGCAGCTTAGTACTGGTACATTAGCACTTAAATAATTGCACCAGACACAAGGAACATTTTCTAGTGAGCCTTTATTTGCCTCTTCTGATAGACACAGTGCACACTTGACAACGTATCATAGGCTCTGCAGAATAAAATGTCTAAAGCCAGCTAAATTAAGTTCAGATTTACAAATTGTGGAGCCATAGTTCAAACAGGCCAAAGAATTGGTATTGATTGCTAAAGATCATTACCTTGGTTAGAAACTTAAGGAATTAATTAGTCAAGATAAAATCAACTGAATCCTTTGTTTTATTGAGGTGGACAGAAGTTTTAATTGATTGTTAAAGGTTCTGATATCAAAACACCAGTGAGGTTGTTAAAGACATAATAGTGATGGAAAAGATAAGAATGGTGATGGCAGAGTGTCACTGTGGTGATGTCAAAGGCAGTAGTGATGGTGTCAAGGACAATCATGATGATATAAATGGCAATTGTGATGATGTCAAAGACACGGCAACAGTATTAACAGTGATATGGTACTGTCACATTATGGCGTGATAACACTCCATAATGGCAGATCACGATAAAGCCATCAGCTGAAGCAATTGAGTCTAAAATATTTGCTGCTCTGTGCTTAGTCAACTAATACTGAGAGAACGATTGGTTTTTACATTCTCAAATGTTTAAATCTCACCACTGAGGTACAGTATAGCTTAAATAGATGATCAGTTAGCATTTAATAAATGGTGAGATGAGAGCAATATGAAGGATTATGAGAGGATTAATGGTTAAATATCATATCACCTTAGTATTTCCCATTGTATACAAATGAGGCCATTTGGGCATTTAGACTATCACATCTAGCCTGGATCAATGAATGAGCTTCCCAAATAGCCCCACCTTTGCTTCTTCCCTAGGATTTATTTTTAATCCTTTACTACATCAATTCCCTTTTGACAGATACCGTGTTAACAAATGCCCAATTAGCTCAGTTGTACAGTAATTTGGAGTCGTTGAACTCCAAGACTCAAGCACATGGTCAAAGACAATACTTCAGTGGAGCTCTGAGTTATTAAAGATCCCATCTACCTGTTCCTGTGGTTCAGACTTATCCTCAAAGCTCTTCCTCGATTACTTGAGGAATATTTTGCACATGGAAAGGACTAGGTTAGTTCATTTCTTTCCTCTTACTATTCAAACATTGATTCTTAACAATACTTAATAATACTTGGTACTTAAGCAGGAATAAAGTGCAGCTTCTAACAATATCCATAAAGCTCAGGCAGTCTGGCTACAGCGGGGTACATAGACTAGTTTCCATTAATACTTGAAATAATATTATAATATATTGAAGATTAGAACAACAACTTGCATTTTAGTGTATTTTGAATATCAAAACTGTTCCTAGGCACTTCACAGGAGCATTAATAAGTAAAATTACGCTAAGTCCTCAAAAAAAGAGAGGTGGCCAGATTTTCAAGAGCACATTTAAGAGGGTGGGGAGACATAAAAAGTTTATGGAGGAAATTTTGGAGCTTAGGTAGGATCAAGGCAACCATTGGCATGCCTGTCAGTGATGAGATGATTAAACTTGGGAATACCCCAAAAAGGAGCATTGGGATGAAGGATTGCAGAACTGGAAAAGATGACAGAAAGTAGTAGAGTGAACATGAAGGGAGTTGAAATCCAGATTCTGAAGGGGAAACACAAAGTTCCTGGGTTAGCTGAACTGTTAGCAGGTACTGGAATTCAATGAGTCTTGTAAAAATTGAGTATAATTTATGTTTTTCTTGTGAATGCTGCTGATATGATACTATGCACCTGTTTTTAATGCACTTGTACATACACGTACTTGTGCATATGACAACAAATTTGACTTTGACTCTGAGCTCATGCGGCAAAGAGGATGGGAGGCTGGACATTGGACCGTTGGAACAGTCTACAGATAACAGAGTTATAAGTTGAGTTGCTGAAGAGGGGTGGAAACAGGCACTGTTCTGGAGGTGAAAAGCATCTTAATGAAGAAGATAGGGAATTAGAGACTGAACCTGGCACTGCACAGTTGTAAGTGAATGATTATGGAGCCAGTAGTTGGCAAATATGATGTTTAGAACTCTAGAAATCATACAATCATTGAACATTTATGATACATATGGAGGCTGTTCAGTCCATTTTGTCTGCTCCAAGCAAAAGAGGAATTGTCAATTCCAATCCCACCTCCCAATTTTATGGTGTTGGCCCTACAGGTCTTACTCTTCAAGTGCTGGTTAACTAAGCCGAAGATTTCAGCCTCTTATTCCCCCCACTTCCCTCTAATCCACTCATTCCTTCAAATTGATGGTCCTTAGTTTGAGTTTCCATCCTATTCAAGCAACACACATCAAAGTTGCTGGTGAACGCAGCAGGCCAGGCAGCATCTCTAGGAAGAGGTACAGTCGACGTTTCAGGCCGAGACCCTTCGTCAGGACTAACTGAAGGAAGAGTTAGTAAGAGATTTGAAAGTGGGAGGGGGAGGGGGAGATCCGAAGTGATAAGAGAAGACAGGAGGGGGAGGGATGGAGCCAAGAGCTGGACGGTTGATTGGCAAAAGGGATATGAGAGGATCATGGGACAGGAGGCCCAGCATCTACAGATTTCCTCGTGTTTGCGTTCCATCCTATTCATTCTATTTTAGATCTCTATGAATTAGAATAGCTCAAATTTAGTGTCCCCTTAGCCTTCTCTGTGGGAAGTTAAGCCAATGTTAAAAGCTTCAGTTACTCCTAGGATCTGGCTGTAGAGAATTCCAACTCAGCCATTTCTGTGTCTGATGAATCAAGAGGAGAGGCAGTGGTAGTTCAAGCTGTTAAGAGCAGGCTGACGACAAATGAAGAATAGAAAGAAGGTAACATAGAAGAGCAAAGAATAGCCATAACACATGTTTCTCTGCCTACAAATAGATAACTTGGAATAAAAGAACCAGTCAATCAAGGCTGGTCCCTACAGCTGAGTAATGATATGGTAGAAGAACATAGAACAGTCAAGACAAAGTTGCAGATGGCTCTGATAGAATGGGAGAGATGAGCTACTCCAGTCAGTCACATCTGTCAACCATAAACATAGCAAGCCTTCATCTGTACTAGAATGCACTTTCCATCTTCAGCTGGCTGAACTCCACCATATCTACGGCACTAGGTTACCAAAGGATCCACTTAAAAACTTGTTGCATTGAGCAACCTGGATCAAGCAACGCGCACAAAATGCTGGGGGAACTCAGCAGGCCAGGCAGCATCTATGGGGGAGAAAAAAGTACAGTCGACATTTCGGGCCAAAACCCTTCAGCAGGACTGGCCCTTCCTGAGTCCTGCTGAAGGGCCTCGGCCCGAAGCGTTGAGTGTACTTTTTTCTCCCCCATAGATGCTGCCTGGCCTGCTGGGTTCCTGCAGCATTTTGTGCGTGTTGCTCAGATTTCCAGCATCTGCAGATTTTCTCTTGTCTGCATCAAGCGTGCATGATTGCACTTGTCACTCATGTCTTACTGAAGTTATTTCATAAGAACATAGAAAATTCAGATAGCTCTCTCAGGTCCAAATTATGCTAGCTATCAGCATCCATATTACCTGCTCAGAATTGCTAGAAATGAGTTATCTTGGTTCACAGTCCTGTTTCTGATAAGTTTGCAACCTGCTTCTTAAGATGTTATTTTGATATTCATTACAAACTGTATAGCTGATACAAACAGCTACTAATGCACACTGACACAAAAGTGTGGAACGCAATGCTATACAGTGCCTATGAAATGTATGCAATCCCCTTGGAAGTTTTCATGTTTTGTTTTACAACATCGAATCAGTGGATTTAATCTGGCTTTTTTTGACACAGATCAACACAAAAAGGCTCTTTCATGTCAAAGTGAAAACTTCTCTACAAAGTGATCTAAATTAATTACAAATATAAAACATAAAATAAGTGATTGCATAAATATTCACATCCCTTTAATATGACATACCAAATCATCACAGGTGCAGCCAATTGGTTTTAGAAGTCCCATAATTAGTCAAATGGAGATCACCTGCGTGCAGTCAAGGTGATTCAACTGACTGTGGTAAAAATACACCTGATCTGGAAGGTCCAACTGCTGGTGAGTCAGTATCCTGGCAAAAACTATGCCTTGAAGACAAAAGAACACTTCAAACAACTCCACAAAAAGTTTATTGAAAAACACAAGTCAGGAGATGGATACAAGAAAATTTCCAAGTCACTGAATATCCCTTTGAGTACAGTCAAGTCAGTCAAAAAGAATTGGAAAGGATATGGCACAGCTTTAAATCTGCCAAGAGCAGGCCATCCTCAAAAACTGAGTGACCTTGCAAGAAGAGGACTAGTGAGGGAAGCCACTAACAGGCCCATGACAACTCTGGAGCAGTGGCTGAGATGAGAGAAACTGCACACACAACAACTGTTGCCTGGGTGCTTCACCAGTCACAGCTTTAAGGGAAAGTGGCAAAGAGAAAGACACTGTTGAAAAAAAACACATGAAATCTTGGCTAGAATTTGTCAGAAGGTATGTGGGAGACCCAAGTCCGCTAGAAGGAGGTTCTGTGGTCCAATGAAACCAAAATTGAGCTTTCTGGCCATCAGACTAAACACTATGTTTGGTGTAAGCCAAAAACACCACACATCATCAGAAACACACCATCCCTGCTGTGAAGCATGGTGATGGCTGCATTATGCTGTGGGGATGCTTCACTGCAGCAGGCCCTAGAAGGCTTGTGAAGGTAGAGAGTAAAATGAATGCAGCAAAATACAGGGAAATCCTGAAGGAAAACCTGATGCAGTCTGCAAGAGAACTGCGATGTCTGAGAAGATTTGTTTTCTAGCAAGACAATAACCCCAAGCATAAAGCCAAAGTTACACAGGAATGGCTTAAAACCAGAATCCAGACCTCAATCCAACAGAGAATTTGTGGCTGGACTTGAAAAGGGCCGTTCACTCATGATTCCCATGCAATCTGACAGCGTTTGAGCAGTTTTGTAAATGGGGAAAAATTGCAGTACCAGATGTACAAAGCTGATAGAGACCTATCCACACAGACTCAAGGCTGTAATTGCTGCCAATGGTAAATAGTTAAGCAATCAATTATTTTGTGTTTTATATTTGTAATTAATTTAGATCGCTTTGTAGAGATTTGTTCTCATTTTGACACGAAAGTCTTTTTCTATTCATCAGTATCAAAAATACCCCTAATTAAATCCACTGTGATTCAATATTGTAAAACAATAAAACATGAAAACTTCCCAGGGAAAACAATTTAAGCTATTCTACACCAAAGTATCCATTTATGTAGCTATCCAATGTTTAGATCAAAGAATGGGAAGAATTCCAGTCTGACCTCTGTTAAGAAAGTGTGGTGATGTCACAGCTGGGGGATGAGAAAAGACCTACATATCATCACCACCCACTTTGTGAACAGACACACCCTGTCTACAGAAACAATAGAGAGACACAAGATCAAGTCAGATGGACAAGGACAGTTAGGTGCTTGTAGAGAGGAGCAGCAGAGACAACACAATAGGAGAATCCAGTCCAAACCTCAGATGGCTAACAGGTGTATCACCAGGGCTTTAATAATTTAGAGTAATGATACAGGAAAGCAAGAAGAGAGAGACTTGCATTCATCATAGCTATAGGATGCCTCAGGGTATTTTGCACCCTTTGTCACATATTTGAATTATATTTGTAATACAGGAAGGACTATATTGAACTGTATATTTAGTGCCAAGTAGAGAATACACTGGATTTCCTGGTGTGATAGAGGTGAATTTGCCAGTCTGAGATTACAAGAATCTTCATCCTCAAAAACCTAAGAATGAAACCCAAACTAAAAATTATAAGCATGCAGTCTTGAACTCTAATCAATGAGGCTGAATACAAATCCTTTCAGAATAGAGTCACAACTAAAACTAACGCATTTGGACAGGTGACAGATACAAATAACCCAAAGCTCTGCTTTACAAGAGGTACAAGCTTGTGGCTCTTTACGTTGTTATAGACATGTGAGTTCAAAGTGATACAAGAACGAATATTCTGCGGCAACTCTGTACTTAACCAATACAAAAATTATATAAATAGCAACATGAAGCAAAAAAAAAATGACGAATCAGAATCAAATATCCAAAGAATGGAATGCAAAGTAGAGGGTTAGACCACAAGAACACAGAAGTAGAATTAGGGCCACTTCACCCATCAAGTCAGCTTGCTATTCCATCATGGCTGATTTATTATCTCTTTCAACCCCATTCTCCTGTCATTTTTCTAGCTTTTCAGTAATGAAGGGAAGTCCTGATGCATCTGAATTTAATCAGGAAGTAGGTGAGCTGTGCAGACCAGGCAAGTCTCATCTTCCATTTTGTTCTGTGCCAAACTTATGTGTGTCATGCATTGGAGGAGCAATAGTTGAAGCTCATGAAGTTAAGGGGTGGAAAGTGACCATGGTCCATTTTGTATTGGAATGTAAACATTGTAATGGAGAAGGAGATTGGACTCAGACCCCGTCTGGTGCCTCACCTTCTCACTTTGGAATAGCTGGCTGCAACTTGCTTTACCATTTTCATGGGCTGTGGGCAGTTGTGGATTGTTTTTTGGAAACATTCGATGAACACATCAATCACAAGTCAACGTGGGTAGGAGAGGGTGGTGAAAATTACTGGGAAAAGGAAGAAATAAATACCAGCTCTAGGAACCATATCAGGAAGATTACGCAAGATTTATAACTGAAATGATGTGGTATGAAATTCAGTGGCACCCATTAGATACAGTAGGAATTGGTATGGTAGAAGAACCACCATTGCTTATGTGTGACTGATAATATACCCAACTGGTAACTGTATTTCCCAACGTCTTGAAAGAATAAAGAGCTTTATCCTAGGTTGCTAATGACAGAGATAGTTGACCTAGAGAATTGTGTAGATGGGAGGAAGAGGTTACACAGAAGCCTTGAAAGAACAAGTGAATTGGGGAAGCAGATAGACTTTAATGTGATGCATTGTAGAATCAGCCACACTGGACCTAATAACATTGGTCAGCAGAGTTTCGAAATAACGAGAACTACGGAAGAGCAGAAACCTGGATGTCTAATTCTAAAGTTGATGGCCTTGTGTAAAAAAAACACAATACGTTTATGCCACGAGCACTAGGATATAAGCAAAGGAGGATAATCTTCAAAACATAGCTGGGCTAGGAAGGATGCTGTCTGACTAGTGAATACGTGGAACTCTCACACCCCCTCCCCACCCAAAGATAAATACATTTTCTTTCAAAATCAAGGATGATATATTTATGTTGGGGAAGTATACAGCAATATTGAATAAAGACTGTTGGATGGAATTAAGATACTGATGAGCACGATCTAATTCTACATGGTACAATGTACCTGGGGCCTTGAACAGCCTTCTCCTATCTCCACACCCTACAGTGAATCAAGTACTCTACAGGTTAATTATAGGACATTTATGATTTTATGGAATAGATATAAAACATTTTAAATGGCAAAGTAAGATTATTGCTTTAAAATAATTGAAACAATTATAATCAAAGGCAAAATTTGTGAAAGATAAAATTGAAGTGACAACAACATGTTGAGATTTACATAAAGAGTGCTGAATGTTTATAACAATCTGCCAGGTAGGGCAAGAATGAGCAAAGAAGTGACGTGTAATCATGCAGGTGGACACAAAGAGAAATACAGGAGACTGGAGGGACAACTGGAATTGCCCTTTTTCTTGTCATCCTACCGTGGGTCAGCCGCAGAATTCTCAGGCATCGTCATCCCTCTGCTGATTGACCTGGTTCGCCAGTGCCAGTACATTATCACACCCAAGTCCCCTCAATGTGTCTACATCTTCCTTAAAATGCTCCAGTGTCTAGGACCTCTGCACTCCTCCAACTGTGACCTCTTATCCACTGGTAACACTGCCTTAAGTTGTCTAGAGACCTACTTCTGGCATCACTTGATTAAATCTCTGCTGCCCTTGGCCTCTTTCTTTTGATATTCTCCTTCTATGGCTAAATATTTGGTTAACTCTATCCTGACTGCCTGCTTAGATCTCCCTTCTTTACCACTTCCCTTTTAACTAATTCATTGACCAAGTGTAACATTCTATCCATGCTGTCCTTTGGCCTTAACAGTCACTTACTTACAGAAACTGATTGCACTGTTTCAACAGGAAACCTTCAGGCACAAGTGTCCCCTTAGGGAGCAGGGCATGGGCAGGGTCTGATACTTGATTCTGATTGGCTGGATCTGAATTGCCCATTCCTGATTGGTTAGCTTGAATTGTTCTGATTGGTTGATTTTTAGGCCAAACCTCATCAGGAATCTTCAAAGCTAGAGTAGAGATAGGTCCAGTCTGGCATCACACATTCCTAAAGAGGGTTTGGCCTAAAATAAATTGGCCAATCAGAACAAGGCCAATTTAAACTAACCAATCAAGAGTAGGCAATTCAGATCCCCCACTCAGGATTGAATATTAAACCCTGCCCACTCAAGAAGACATATAAGGAGGTGTCTCTCAGGGGATTTATCATTTGATTAACTTGTGCCTGAGGAAGATAGTTGGGTTTACTGTTGAAATAATGCAATCAGAGTTAAGTATTGCCTATGGATAGATTTGATAACCAGTCACAGGGCTTCTGTAGTCAGTCAAGTGTAATGTTACCTCTCCTAAATCGTCCTCCTTTGTCCCAGTAATGTTTACCTGACATACTCCTGTAAAGATTCCTGGGATACTTCAGTGTGTTAAAGGTGCTTTATAAAGCAAGTTGTTGTCCTACTTTCTGCTGTGCTGATATTCTGCAGACCTTGAGAAGAACAGGCCAGGTTTGTCAAAATTAAGTAACCAATCCTGGTGCCAATAAAAATGTTTGCCCAGTCATCCTATCTACATAACAAGCACAGAACAGTGCCTTAGGCAAATCTGCACAACACAGATATTTACACTAATACAACTTGCAATATTGACTAAGTTTCTTTCAGGTATGAGGGGCATACAGAGGCAGTAAAACTGTGGTTAGATGTTTTCAATGAAGTATTAAGGTTGCACCATGAGGCACGATTGGGAAAAAAAAGCAGTTATGGACAGGAATTTAAACAACAACAAAAAAGTCCTCCTGAGCTTATAGCTTGTGAAATGTTGGTTGAGAAGGGAGCTGTGCAGTACAAAGTTTAATGAAATTCTTACTGAGAGCAAGTCCAGCACAGGTTAGAACTACTCCAGTAACAATGGTGGACGTAACCACGGCAATTATTAGGGAGGAAGGAAGATGGCCTTCTGGAATGATGCCTCCAGGAACTGTAGACAAAGAAACAAAAAGCAATTAAGACCTTAATTCACTTACGCCCAAAGGTTCATTCTCAATGCTTTCATGCACAACAGCTCCTGATTATAGTATTAGAGACTGTTGATTGATCAGAGGAACAAAACCAAAAAACACCAGGCCAACAGTTTAACAAATGTATCCCATCCCCAGAGTTGACCTACAAAGCATTCTCCTCAAGACACTACCCAAGGTGCCCAGGAGAGAAACGTCTGAGTCAGTGTGCTCCACCGGAGTGCCTGGGGTGGGGTGGTGTGACATCCAAGCTGGAGTTGGTGCTGCCCCCCA
The DNA here is from genome assembly GCF_963921235.1 of Mobula hypostoma. Classification (NCBI taxonomy): domain Eukaryota; kingdom Metazoa; phylum Chordata; class Chondrichthyes; order Myliobatiformes; family Myliobatidae; genus Mobula; species Mobula hypostoma. The sequence goes on from NC_086097.1 coordinate 92,148,826, forward strand.
GTGTTTGCTTGGCAGAAGACAAGCTGTGTTGTATTCAACTGCAGACTGCTGCAACATTCCTGGACTCAGGGTCTTGGACTGCATTCTTTGTGACTGTATTTTACAGATATCTTGTAGGTACTTGCTATCCTATATGTTCTTGCTATCTTGTGTGCTCCATGTGTCTTGTGCAGTGTATGACTGTTGGTCTTGTGTTTTGCACCACGGTCCCGGAGTTATGGTGTTTCATTTGGCTGTATTCAAGGGCATTCATGTATGGTTGAAAGACAATTAAACTTAAACTTTCAGGTGCAACTTCAGGGAGGACAGCAGGTCAATCTACTGCCAAGCCAGAGGCAGGATCAGCTGGTCACAGGGGAAGAGAGGCTATTTGGTAGAAAGATGAGAGCCTGGGTCATAAAAAGGCAGGAATCTTCTACGAGGGTTTGGGAGTAAACCTTGCTTTAAAAACCTAGTGTAGGGTTTCAGCCTTAATGATTAATTCCTTTCCTCTCTCAAATGCTGCTTGATCCACTGAGTCCAGATGACAATATCTGTTGTCTTTTCAGGTCGTCTCAGTAGCCAGCAGTTGGTGGGGTGGGGGGTGGAATTTAATGGTCAGGAAAGTGAATTTAGTAGTCATGGTGGTAGATTTCGAAGCTGTATGATTGGTAGTTGGAGGTACTATAGGTGCAGGGTGATCGTCACGTGGTTTGGGAGGCAGACCAATCTGTGGTTGAGCAAGGGTAGGAGGTTGGGTGGTGGGTGCAGATCACTCTGGAGGAGGACATTCTCCAGGTGGGCAAGGAGATGGTGGAGCTGAGGGCCCAAAAGAGAATTAACCACCTTAAAAATACACCCAAGTCAGATTTCAAGCCAGGCTCCCTTTAAGTCACAAGGGCCACCCATGCATCTCCTGCATGAGTGGCCCATGAACAGTACATGGCGCATATGTGTAAATAAAAATTAGGCAAGTAGTTCCGTGAATTGCCTGCCATTGGATGTGACTGAGCGTGCATGATACCAGAGAACCACAAACAAAACACATGCACGCCATCCAAAATGCTGATGGAACTCAGCAGATCAGGCACTATCCCTGGAAAGGAATAAACAGTTGACTTTTTGGGCCAAGACCCAGTTCTAATGGAAGGTCACGGCCTGAAACAGCGACCGTTTATTTCTGTCCTGCCTGACCTGCTGAACTCCTCCAGCATTTTGTATGCTTCACTCTGGATATCCACCATCTGCAGAATCTCTTGTGTTAACAACATGTATAGGTTCTGTGCAATTTAAATCATCTCCAATATTCATGGTGAACTACATTCCTGTTTCTAGCATGTATTCCTTCTGCAGTTCCAGATATTTATTGCTAGAGGTCACTCATGTCCTATCTAGTTGCCTATGCAAGCACACGCTCCATTCATTACCCAATTCCTGATATGACTAAGCTATTTATTACAATGATACAGTACAGGAGTTGAGCTGTCCATAATCAGTCTTAATTACATCTTAAACTATGAACAACATGAACTTAAACTAAGGACCAGAGGAAACACAAGTTCCAATAATAAGTTGGCCTTATCATGTACTCGATATGTTAAGGTGAAAATGCAGAGGACATTTCCCATTACCAGACATCCCACCCTGCAAAAACTCATTTCAGGGAGGTAGTACCATCAATTTGTGGGAGACTCCAGGAACTTCCGGCAGAGGTGGGACGTCTGCATCACAATGAGGCCAGAGAGCATTAACACTATATCAAGCATCACATTTACCATCCGGAGCATCCCAGTGATTCTGTTTACTTCACACAGCCACAGGCCTGTTACCCTTGTCTGTTGGAGGGACAGGTGACATGGGAGCTGTGTAGCCTTGGTTGTAGCGAGAACTTGGGCCTCAAGCCTCAGGTTTGCCTGCTGCTACAGACCAGGGAAGATGTGGAAGTGTTTACAGCGTGGTGTTCAAGCTTGGCTGAGGCCTGGCCACTCCTATTGATGCTGCCCTCCTGTGTTTGAGCGGTGGAATGACAGGCTGGGTTGCGTGTATCTATATACTGCTGGGAGACTACACCATCCATTGCCGGACAGTGAATATTTTGAGTGAATATGCTTCTTTGCTCACTATTTTGAATTCTGTCTCTTGCTATTTTTGAATGTTTGCTTGATATTTTGAGTATTTTGCACCTCAGCCTTAGAGGAACACTGTCTTCCTCAGCTGTATTTATGTATGGTTTGAGTGATAATAAAACTTGATTTGATTTGATTCATTTATGACCATCTACATTCACCCATCTGTTACATAGGTCAGAGCACTGCAGCCATTTCCCTGATGATACAGATTCCTTTCATTGTGCTAACCACCCTCCATTACAAAAAGTCTCACATAGAGAACATCTTTTCTAGTACTCTAAGTATACTGAAAAAGAACCTTTCCATTACATAGGCCATACAGAACATGCCATTCATTACAATGACCATATAGAATTTGCTATCCACGACAGTGATTATATGGGACATGCATTATTACAATGACCCTGTGGAACACACCGCCCATTATACTAACCATGTCAGACATGCTATCCATAACACTGACCATACAAATATCCCATTGTCCATTAAAGGGAAGCATTCTGGCTTAGAAAGTTCACTGCCCAACTCCAACAAGCAAACGGTGCTAAGTTATTCCGAACATGCTTAACCTATTGCCAGATATTACTGCATCTGGGTCTCTTGGCACCCAGTGCCAAACACAATCCCCATCTTTCAGGCTGGATGTCCATCAGCAATGAGAGCTCATTCTCAGGGTAAAATTACCTTAAACCCTGTCAACAGCAGTACAGGAATCATCTCCAGCATGAATTTCAACTGCACTGGTCTTACCCACTCACAGAACATCTAACTTTTACTAGTCCTGTTTGCTTCCTTTGTCTGAAGTTGCATTATCTAGAGGACTGTCTGCAGTCCTTGTTCTTCATCTATTGGTTATCTCTTGAACACAGCTTCACTTGTTTGCCTGCACTGCTTTGTTTGTGGAAGTCAAGGTTACAAGTCTTCAGAATTATCCCAGGTTGCTGCTGGTGACCTCTGCCACACCTCAGTTTAATGCTCACTGCTGCATTAAGGAGGTAAAGTCCTTAACCCAGAGTCTCTGCTCAAAGAAAGATGATTTCATCTACTATTAATATGGCTCTTGGGAATCAATACAGAGTTCCCAAAGCATAGTTGTTCACAGACTAGACTGATGAGGTGTTTGCTTCCTACAGAAAATTACCTGACAAGTTGCTGTAATCTTGGAGATTCTTCTGTGGAGCCCTTACCAAAGAACATGCAGGTAAGCCCACCACCAGACTGAACAGGTTTGTCTCAATCTTCCTGGAGCACACCCCTATTTACCAAACATCACTACAACATCCATTGTGTAAGCAGCAGCATTCTCCAGTTTCTGGAGCTGTGCTGTTTGTCCTCTTCTGTGCTCTTTTAAAGCTAACAGCTTCACGGATACGAGGCTAAGCAAGATGTTACAGTAGAGTGAAAGAGTGTGTAAATGGGATTAGTACAGGTTGGCATGGACACAGAGGGCTGAAGAGCCTATTTCTATACTGCAAGGCTCTATGCCCTGAAACTGGTATAGCATGGCACGTCACAGAACCACAGGATCATTGTAGTATACAAGGGCAATAAGCTTGTTGAGTCCACGCCATTTCTAAACAAGAGCAATCCCACTGACTATTGTCCCCACTCCCCCACCTTCATCACGGATCACTGCACACTCCTTCAGAATCGTATCCAGGTCTTTGAACTACAACTGAATCTGCCTGGCCACTATCCCCAGCAACACGTTCCTAAAAATTTCCTGTTTGGAAACATGTTTCCTCATATCGCTCTTGGTTCTTTTGCAAATCTCTTTCATTCTGTGTCCATTAGCTTTTGATGCTCTGTCAATGGGAGCAGATTCCCCGTCTCTACAGTGTTGATGGCCTTCCCATTATTCAGATTGTGTTGGCACATGGCCAAGTGGTTAAGGCATTCGTCTAGTGATTTGAAGGTCGCTAGTTCGAACCTTGGCTGAGGCAGTGTGTGTGTCCTTGAGCAAGGCACTTAACCACACATTGCTCTGTGATGACATCGGTGCCAAGCTGTATTGGCCCTAATGCCCTTCCCTTGGACAACGTGGTGGCGTGGAGAGGGGAGACTTGCAGCATTGGCAACTGCCGGTCTTCCATACAGCCTTGCCCAGGCCTGCGCTCTGGAAACCTTCCAAGGTGCAAATCCGTGTTCTCACGAGACTAACGGATGCCTATTTATTATATATATAATTCAATGCTCTGGCCCCTCAAATGGTTTGTTTCAAGGAGAATAATAACATCCTATCCCACCTATCATTCCTGGAATTGTTTTGGGAAATTTTGCTACATCTTTTCCGGTTCTTTCATGTGGCATCCTGGATTGGACACAATACTGTGGCCAAACTAGTTTTACAAAGATTCACTCTGGCTCCTTTGCACTTGCATTCTGCCCAAGAACCTATGTGCCTTTTCAACCACTTTGTCCAACTGCCTTGCCACATAAAATAAATAGTACATAAAATGTAACACTTCACTTTTTGTGGTATTAAATTTCATCTGCCTATCATCTATTTGCCCACCTATTCGACCTTAGTATCTCGTTAAAGTCCATTGTCACGCACTCACAGTTCACTACACCTCCAGGTTTTGTGTCATTTACTAAGTTTAGAAGTTGTGCCAAAGCCACTCATTAATACACACTAGGCAAAAAAGTGGTTCTGATACGATATAGTACCTGGAAAATTCCACGTACACTTCTAGTCCAGGAAAGCAACCTGTAAGTGCAGCTGTTTCCTATTGCACTGTCACTTATCTATCTGCACCACTAAAGCTCTCTTTAGTCTGTGACCTTCAATTTTATTGACAAGTCTCCAGTGGAGCACGTTATCAGTTACTTTATGGAAATCCAGATATTGCTTATCAACCACACCTCTCTCAATAATCAGCTGTTACTTCAATAAAAAAAGTTCCATCAATACCTTTAACAAATTGATGCTGGCTTTCCTTATTCAATCCACATATCTGTGATTGCTAATTACTTTTGGTTAGTGTTTCTAGAATTTTCTCCATCATTGGTTTGTGATTATTAGTTTTAAACCTACACTGCTTTTGGAACAAGTGTATAATATTTTGCAGTTTTCAGTCCTCAGATGCCACTGGCACTCTCCATTTTCACAAAAACACAGGTAAATAGGAGCAGGAATAAGGCATTTGGCCTCTCAGGCCTGCACCGTCATTCAGAATGATCATAACTGATCTATATTGGCCTTGATTCTACTCCTGTGCCAGTTCCACATAACCCTCAATTCCTCAATCTTCAAAATATTGATCTATCTTCACCTCAAGAATATCAAATGATCTAGTCTCCACCACGCTCAGATGCAGATAATTCCATAGGGTTCACTGCCCCTTGACCAGTCCTTATTTTGTAGCTATGTCCTCTTTTCTGTGGCTCTCCCACCTCCTTAATCTCCTTAAGATGCACGTATCTGGACAGGCAGTTTAGCCACTTAATAGTGTAGTTAATCTTCCTAGTGCCTTCCCATTTTGATTCTTATCCCATCTAGGATCTATCTCTCGCTCCATTAACTCTACTCTATGTATGTGGCTGTAACTCTGCCCCGGTTTGCACATGGATATCTAATTTCACAGGGAAACTTGATCAAGGAGTTCGGGAATACTGACATTGGAAGACTGCATTCCTTAAGGAATCTTTAAAAGCAGAGTTAGGGTTGCACATAATGTTGATTTAGCATGATTAAAATATAATAAAGTAATTTCAAGACCCCAACTTGATGGTGAGTTGAAATAGATAATGATGACTAAGTGTACTATTACTAATCATACTGAATAATTCTGCAAGACAGCATGTTCTGTGATCTGTTCCTACCTGTGCAGCTAACGTTATCCTGGGCTAAAATTTTGCCAGCCTGGCACAGACACAGTATCATCTTTGACTTTCTCTCCCATATGCAGTTGTCCGACTCACAGTGGCTGCAGTTGATATGGATCTGAATTTCAGCTTCTCCATGGCTTTCCATTGCTGTAAGGACAGAAGGACAACATTACTCACAGGAGGAAGAGACATGAAAGGAAACTACTTTAAACCGCACTGGACATCCAGCTGTGAAATGAATCTCAGGTAGAGTGTAGGTTTGGTGAAAACTTCTGCTCCTTGCTTTGGGGCAGCTAAGTGGCACAGATGATGGGGCTGATTCTTCGTGGTATCAGCGATCCAGGTTCACTTTGGCACTGTCTGTGTGGAGTTCTCAAATTCTCTGAGACCACATGGGCTTGCTCTAGATGCTGCAGTTTCCTCCCACGTTCCAATCACGTGCAGGTCGATAGGTTAATTGGCTGCTGTAAATGATCCTTTATATAGATGAGTGTGTGGAGAATCAGGGTGGAGTAAAAGAGCATGTGGAAGAGAATAAGATACAGGGCAGATAAGTGGGATTGATAGGATTGGCGTAGACATGATGGGCCAAGTGTTCATAAGCCCACGTGAAAATATGAAACAATTTGCTAATCACAAGAGGTTCTGCAGGTGCTGGAAATCCAGAGCAACACACAGTGCTGGAGAACCTAGCTGGTCAGACAGCATATCTGGAGGGGAATGAGCAGTCAACAATTCAGGCTGAGACTCTTCATCAGGGCACGTGAAAGCTCTCCCCCTGAGAAAGTCAAGAAGGAGATTCTATTTTTAGAATAAGAATCAATCTATTTACATGACGTTTGGTTAAGTCTTCATACAAATCAATGGAATTCTCTTCCAAAACTCACTTTAAATCTTTGACGCAATGAAATTGGTGGATCAGGTCAATGAACGGAGTTATGTTATTGATCAACCTTGAACTCAATGAACAGCAGCTTAGGTTGAAACCATTGGATGGGCCACTCCTATTCCTCTGTTTCAACTGTGGCGCTTGAACTCCTCCTTGGCTACTGAAGATAATTCTCATCAGCCTGCAAGCCAAACCCTTTCACACCGACACCGAGCCAAAGTGGAAAGCAAATAAATTATTTTTCAAGAAGTTACCTTTTCAAGAACTGTTTCAATGATTTATTGAAATAAATGTTCCTTTCAATGTGTAAGCAACATCAAAACCAACTGGCAGCATGTCTATGCACTTTACCTGCTAATGGGAGGAGGTAAAGCTCTCCAGCTTGATTAACAAATGAAATTCCGTCATGGCCATCAGCGCTAATGTGATCAGTTTTTGATGCATTCCCACCTGAAAGAGGGCACAGAAACTCAGAGCTGCAGGTTTACTCCTTACACAGCTGATAAAGGGGCTCATTTATAAGGCTTCAGACTTCACAGTACAGTTCACACTGCTCAGCTAGGATACAATGGACCCTCACTTCCAGAGATTTCAGCTCATAAAGTTGGAGATTCTACTAGTTAAGTGGAATGTTAAATTGAAGCTCCTGCTGAGTATAGATGATCCCATTTCACTGTTTTGAAGAAATAAAAATCATTCTCTTTGTCCTGGTCAATATTTATCTCACAGTCAACCTTGTGCAATTGGACCCTTGATCTCCTCACTTGTAGACCCCAATCAGGTCGGATTGGCAACAACATCTCCACAATCTCCATCAGCTCAGGTGCACCACAAGTCTGTGTGCTTAGCTCCCTGCACAGCTCCAATACCATATTCAAGTTTGCTGACAACACCACTATCATAGGCTGAATCGAAGGTGGTGAGGAATCTGCATATGGGAGGGAGATTGAAAATCTAGCTGAGTGGTGCCATAACTACAGCCTCTTGCCCAATGCCAGCAAGACCATGGAGTTGATTATTGACTTCAAGAGAAGGAAAGCAGGGGTCCATGAGCCTGTCCTCGTCAGTGGATCAGATGTGGAGAGGTTCAGCAACTCCAAATTCCTCGGTGTTATTATTTTGGAGGTCCTGTTCTGGGCCCCGTATGCAAGTGCAATTATGAAGAGAGCACTGCAGTGCCTCTACTTCCTTAGATGTCATACTGAATCTCCACAATCTCCTAAGATTTTGACAAACTTCTATATATGTGGAGTGGAGAGTATATTGACTGGCTGCATGGAAACAGCAATGCCCTTGGTCAGAAAATCCTACAAAAGTAGTGGCGACAGCCCAGGCTGTCATGTGTAAAGCTCTCCCCACTATTGAGCCCATCTACATGAGATGCCGTCACAGGAAAGCAGCACCCATCCAATATCAGGGACCCCACCCTCCAGGATATGCTCTCTTCTTGCTGCTGCCTTCAGGAGGGTGGTACAGGAATCTTTGGGCTCACACCACCAGGTTCAAGTACAGTTATTACCCCTCAACCATCAGGCTTTTCAACTAGTGGGGATAACTTCACTCACCCCATCACTGAACTGTTCTCACAACCTATTGGCTCACTTTCAAGGGCTCTTTTTTCATGTTCTCAATATTTATTGCTTATTTATTTATTATTATTATTATTATTTTTTATATTTTCACAATTTGTCTCCTTCTGCTCTCTGGTTGAGTGCCCAAGTTGGGCAGACTTTCACTGATTCTGATTTGGTTACTATTCTATAGGTCTATTGAGTATGCCCACAAGAAATTGAATCTCAGGGCTGTATATGGTACTTTGATAATAAATTTACTTTGAACCTTAAATCAAGGGACTGCTAATTATCTCACTGGTGTCTGTGGTAATCTCTTTGGCCCTTTAATCACAGCAACAGCAACTACGTTTCAAGAGTACCTGTACAACACTTAAAGGATATTTTGTGCCAATGAGCAGGTACCTAACAACTCTGACATTTCAGTTTATGGTTCTACTAAAGGTAGCCGGTTAAGTAAACAACACACAGGAAGAATCGGATCTGGCAAAGGAGTTCTCTGTGCAGAATTACAGGCAGAAGATCCTGTGTGTTCCAGCATCAACATAAAGGCAAGGAGCCAGTCATGCAACCTTCCTCACAGCTGGAGGTTCCATTCATTGCTCCGTATCGGAGCAGCTTTTCAGAAACAGGGACAGGAACCGGCCATAAAAAAGCGCAGCGACCCATCATTTAAATACAATAATGAGGGAGAAGGGATTATTTATCTCAGCTGGAAGCAAGGAAGTTGTTTGAATAGAAATATTCTTGAATTTTCTGCATGGCTGTAATATTGTTTGCTAAACTTGTATAATTGCCTCATCATTTATAATGAACAGACACAGCAACCTGAATCGCAGAGTTTTCTTGGAGGAGTGTCAACTGCATCTTAGCCTACGGCATTTTGTGGTTCAGTGATGCGGGCTGCTCTGGGGAAGCAGAGGGCTGTAAAACAAAGGGGCGCTTAACTGAGCTTCGAACTCTGCGTCTGTCATCAGGATGAAGGAAAATTCTCCCACATGTTAATATCAAAGCAGGCCGCAGCAATTGAACAGGGGCGCTACGAGAGTAAGCCAGGGTGGAGTTAACCGTGGTAATTGTAAGACATCTCCGCAGAAAGCGAAAAATGAGCTGAAAGCAAGCAGAGATGAAAGGCAACTACATAATCCTAAACCTTTACATACAAGTCAGTTCATGAACACAGTGTGGTTGGTAGGGCTCACCTGTGTATCCACCACCTCCTCCTCCAGACGTACAAGCTCCACCACCCCCTCCAAATCCACCATGTGTTGCCCACCCCAGTTTCTCCAATGCCCGGGGGCACGCACTGCCCCCACTCGCACCTTCCACCAGAGACTTTCCTGACCAGGGAAACTTTGTGACGTCATTCCAACCTCCGCCTCCGCCTGCAGGACAGAAGTTCCAGGGAAAGAAGTTAAGATAAGGACGAACAGTTCCACCCATTCACAATAATCCACTGGACAACCACTTGAACAATAGCTATGCTGGTGTGACTTGGAAACTAAGTGTTGGAATTGTCACCCGTATACCCAAAGCTGGAGCTCAGACTATGCAAACAACAGGAATTCTGCAGATGCTGGAAATTCAAGCAAGATACATCAAAGTTGCTGGTGAACGCAGCAGGCCAAGCAGCATCTATAGGAAGAGGTGCAGTCGGTCTCGGCCTGAAACGTCGACTGCACCTCTTCCTATAGATGCTGCTTGGCCTGCTGCGTTCACCAGCAACTTTGATGTATGTAGCTCAGACTATGGCTGACTTAGAGTGGTGCATTTTCCAGACAGATCCTGCCATGGTAACACTGACTCCAGAATCAAGTGTTGCTCAAACTTTTGACTTGCAGAATTGTAGAAAACCTAAAAGCACACTGACAAATGTATCCCCATCAGCTCTCTCCCCCAGTGGGACACTGTGGCAGGCCTGTCCCTCCAGTACCGAACCCCAGTAGTTTACACTGACAGACATGTTCCCACCAGTACTGCCCCAGTGTTTTATACTGACAGGCCTGTCCCCACCAGCTTTTTAGCCCAGTGATAGAACTGTTCCCATCAGTACTCTTCCCTCCAGTATTACTCTGAGATAGACTTGTCCCTACTGGTCTGTTCCCCCAGTGTTTCACACTGACAGACCTGTTCCCACCCCAGTCACTACTGTCTCCAGTGGGTTACACTGAGGGAGACCTGTTCCCCACCAGCACAGTCACACAGTCCTCTACATTGTTGGACTTCTCCCCACCTTTACCTAAAAAATCTGTGCGCGCAGTTTTTGAAATTTTTAAGGTCACGAATGGCCAATAAATGTGGCCTTTTCAGTGTTGCTCTCATATCAACATCTTGTTACCAGTTGCTGATCATGAGAACAACAAACAAAAACAAAGTAAGGCCAACACATTTGTCCCTACAAAATAGGTCCGGCTTTGGCTATAGCGTTATGTTTGAATAGGGTTATGTTTGAAAAGTGTGTGACAAAACCTACAGCAGAGATTCGAAGAACAAGAGATTACCAAAATTTTCATAACACGCTAATGAGACGTCTCGACCTATTTCTTTCCTCTCACTGACCTGCTGCCCCTACTTGGCCATTGTATCCAGGCACTGATGTATCATTTTCATATTGTTCCATTCGATGGACATCCATCGAGTAATTTGGGTCTTCCAGGTACGCCTTTCCTCCCCCACCTGCCGCAATGAGCAATGGCACTTGGATGCCATTCTCCATCTGAATAAAGTGACAGAGTTCAATTGTTTCACGTAAATATTTTGTTCTGCAGAAGTGTTCTAGTACTTGGATGTAGCTTCAAAACATAGTAATTGTGTAATCTTAGAGTCATATAGGGTAATACAGTATAGAAACAGGCCTTCTCCATGCTGACCACAGCATCCTTCCTGCTAATTCGAGTTGCCTGTAATCCCTCCAAGCCCCTCCCTTCCATGGATGTACCTATCCAAATGCCTCTAAAATATTTCAGCTGTCCACACTTTGATGACTTCTTCTGGAAGCACATTCCAGGTACTCACTATTCTCTGTGTAAAAAGTCTTTCAAAAAATCCCTTTTAAAAAATCTCTTTTCAAAGCCTTTGATTTGCTGTTAAAGTACAGATGTTGGCTAATAACATATTTCACTATATGATAAGGTTTTTTTTTCCTTTTTTCTTTCTTTACCAAACAGCTTCGATCTTGGTAGTCGGCTTAGATTCTTTTTTTGTATAATAAATTATCATATTTCAATATTACGATTTAATTTAATTTACATGAATATAGGGTAATGAGATCGCAAGTGTGATTCAAATATAATGTATTTGGTATTATTTTCTTTTTTTGACTTATATATTCTTGTACTCTGTATTCTTCTATGTAGAAATTAATAAAAATATTGAAAAAGAGATAAAAAGATAAATCTCTCTCTCCCTCTTACCTTGCATCTGTGCCCTCTAGTTTTGGACTCCACAATCCTAGGGAAAAGATCGTGACCGTCCATCTTGTTAGTACATTACTGAATAAGAGCTGTACTGTCAGAGATGCTTCTAAATTTCATGGGTTTGCATACAATGGACTCTGCTTTTTTCACTATAATTGTGTTCACCCTTGCATAATTTGTGATCAATTAATATTTTTCTTGTGAATACTGTGCCTGTGATGCTACTCCAAGTTTTCCATTACACCTGTGCATACATGTACTTGGGCACTTGAAACTGAACTCTAATCTGTCTTTGATTTGTGAAAGAAAATCCCCAATAACATCAGGTACCCGATACCGCAGAGATTTTGATGGAGACGAGGGACTTCTCTTCAATTTCCCAACTAAAGACTTTTGTGGCAGTTATGAATGCTCATTTAAATACATGTGATGTTCTCATTAACATGTGCATGAGTGTGCAAACATCTAGTTGTCTATCTCAAAAGAGTTTGTATACCTTAAAAATGTATGTTGCTCCACCACCTCCACCTCCACCTCCTGCCCATTCTAACATGGCTTTATTATTGTTGTAGTCATCTTCAATGATGGAAGATTCTCCCAAGCAGATCTTCTGAGTCACTTGGTCTTTCTGAAGAGAGAAGCAGAGATGTTATTAGCTTCAAGACCTTGCTGGGCACGCTCAGCCATTCTATAGATTGTAGCTTGCTCTTAATATCATCTAATAAGTGGAAACTATGTAAATATGAAGGAACAAATGCAAAAGGATATGTTGACAGGTTACATAGTCACAGAAGAACAGGAATACTACTACAGGAGGTGCTACTGCAGTTGTACAAGGCCTTGGTGAGACTACACCTGGAGTATTGTGTGCAGTTTTGGTCTCCTAATCAGAGGAAAGACATCCTTGCCATAGAGGGAGTACAAAGAAGGTTCACCAGATTGATTCCTGGGATGGCAGGACTTTCATATGATGAAAGACTGGATCAACTAGGCTTATACTCTCTGGAATTTAGAAGATTGAGGGGGGAATCTGATTGAAACATATAAAATTCTAAAGGGATTGGACAGGCTAGATGCAGGAAGATTGTTCCCGATGTTGGGGAAGTCCAGAACGAGGGGTCACAGTTTGAGGATAAAGGGGAAGCCTTTTAGGACCGAGATGAGGAAAAACTTCTTCACACAGAGAGTGGTGAATCTGTGGAATTCTCTGCCCCAGGAAACAGTTGAGGCCAGTTCATTGGCTATATTTAAGAGGGAGTTAGATAAGGCCCTTGTGGCTAAAGGGATCAGGGGGTATGGAGAGAACGCAGATACAGGGTTCTGAGTTGGATGATCAGTCATAATTATACTGAATGGCGGTACAGGCTCGAAGGGCCGAATGGCCTACTCCTGCACCTATTTTCTATGTTTCTATGTTTCTAATAGGCCTTTTAGACTATTTCACTCTTCACTGAAATTAGTGCTGATCTCTGATTCAACTCCTACATTTGCTTTTACCCCCATTTCTCTGATACAACTTTTTATCAAAAATCTACCAACCTCAGGCTTAAAAGTATCTGATTGAACATCAATTGCTGATTATTAATTACATACACTTCGTTTATAGAAACATTTTCCTAACTTCACATGGAATAAAGTCACTGAAATATTATCTGACTCAAATGTTTCTCCAGTAATTCCACTGCAAGCTTACCCATTCTTTGGGGCACTCCTCTGTTTTCGTGGATGTTTGTGAAGAAAAAGAATTTCAGGATGTATATTATGTGCATTTCTCTAACATTAAATATACCTATTGTAATGTTGACTCTGTTTTACTCTCTCCACAGACACTACCTGATCTTTTGGGCATTTTCAGCATTTTCTGTTTGGTTTCAGGAGGAGCTTTGACCTGTATTTCACAGTTTTTAAATGCCTCTTTATCCTCTAACTCCCTTCATGAATTATTCACCATGAGGCTCTGCAAATATTCTGATTATTTTTTAACAAGATATTGGTGACTACTGTGTTAGTTTTCATCACCCTGCTTTAGGAACAATGCCATTAAGCTGGAAAGGATGCGGAGGAGATCTACGAGGGGCTGAGTTATGGAGAGGGGTTGAGTGGGTTGGGCGTTTACTCACTGGACTGTAGGAGAATGGAGGGGGATACTATAGAAGTGTATAGAATCATAAGGGGCAGAGGTAGGGTGAATGCAACATCTTCCCCCCTCTCTGGCCCCCCAAAGTTGGGGAATTGAGAACTAGGAGACATAGTTTTAGGGCGAGAAGTGAGAGACAATAGGAACCTGAAGGACAACTATTAGAGGAATGAGAGGCTCATTATAGGATGCACATGGAGGGTTTGCAGAGGGAGCAGAAGAGATTTACCAGGATACTGCTTGGGGCATAAGGAAAGGTTGAATAAACTTGGGTTGTTTTCTCTGAAGCAGGAGAGACTGAGGATTGACTTGATAGGAGTTTATAAGATAAGGGCGGCGAGCACAACGTGGTTAGCACAACGCTCTACAGTACCAGTGACTCGGGTTCAATTCCCGACGCCATCTGTAAGGAGTTTGTATGTTCACCCCGTGACCATGTGGATTTCCTCCGGGTGCTCTGGTTTCCTCCCACCATCCAAAACTGTACCAGTTGATAGATTAATTGCTCATTGTAAATTGTCCTGTGATTGGGCTAGTGTTAAATCGGGGGTGGCTGGGCAGCACCGATTGAGGGGCCGGGAGGGCCTATTTGCCCCGTATCCCAATAAATAAAAAATCTTAAATTAAGGGTTATAAGAGGCATAGACAGAGTAGAGACTGATATCTTTTTCCCAGGTCAAAATATCTGATATAAGAGGGCATGCACTTAAGGTGAGAGGGGATAAGTTAAAAGAGAGGTGTGGGGCAAATGTTTGTTTACAGGGTGAGTGGTGGTGCCTAGAACTTGCTGCCCAGGGTGGTTGAGGAGCCCCTGTCATCGTGCAGAGAATTTACAAGCTCCCTACGTACAGTGGTGGGATTGAACCCGGGTATGCTGGCACTTAAATCGTGTTTTACTAACTGTTACGCCAACAGTGGTGCTCCAAATAAATAAATAACATTTAAAAAGCACAAAGGAGAGGCTGATAAGGAAATTGGTCAAATGCACAACTGGAATTTACTCAGATGGGCAACTTGGTCAGCGTGGACCAGCTGATCTGAAGGGCTCATCTCTGTATGGCCCTATGACCTGTGTGAACTTGGATTCACCCTGTCAGAGATATTCACTCGGTCCTATCAATACCTCAGCTCCCCCTCCACTCCGGCAAAGTGGGTCTCACCCTGACCTCCAATGCTGTTTGTTTGGAGTTTGCATGTTCTCCTGCATGGCTTTTTCTTTTCTGGGTGCTCTGTTTTATTTTCTGTTTTCTGAAGATCGGAGCGGTTAGCAAAATGCTATTGCAGCATCACTGGCCCAGGTTCAATTCTGCAGCCATCTGAAAATTGCTGCAGGTTTCCCCTTGTGTGGGTGAATGGTGGAATCTGGGGAGGTTTAGGAAGAGAATATTGGAAAATAAATGAGGCAATGGGATTGGTGGGTTACTTTGAAATCTAGTCTAGATTAGATGGACTGAATGTCCTATCTGTGTTATAGTTTACTTATTTGGAGATACAGCCAGCGTAGAACAGCCCAGCAACTCACCTATCTAATTATGAGAAACAGAGTTAATGTTTCCAGTCGGAGACCCTTGTCATAACTGTAAAAGTTAAACGAAAACAGGTCTCTGACTGGAAACATAAACTCTGTTTCTCCCTCCACGGTGCTACTGCCTGACTTTCAGATGTTTCCAACATTTTCTGCTTTTATTTCTTTGCTTCACTCCTGATCTCAATGACCGTGCGCTTTGTGCACAACATAGGGACTTTGGACGAGTCCAGTCCCATCTGGTGTCTTGTCTGCCCTACTCCACACTGGCTATCTCACACCCAGCCCTGCTGACACAGTCTCAGGGATTTATCAACAGAGAACCAATTCACAATGTCATCAGGGAAAATGTGTGGAGACTAGGAAGATTGTGAAGTCTGAAGATAAAGTCCAAAGACCCCTACACCCCAACACTGTCTATCCATTGAACTTTATAGGATGTATATTCAATACACGTAACTGTGCACCACTTACAGTGGATAGTCTTAGCTCAGCCATCAATCCAGAGTGATTAAAATCGTGGATGCACAGGGCAAAAGAAGGCAAGGTAACTTCTCAAAAGGGTAAGTAAACCCATTGAGGGATACAAAATCAAGGACAAGAAGTTTAAAACTGTGAACTTCAAGACTTCAGGACCTTGAAGCTCTTCTGTTGAATATTCAAAATGCTCTACTTAGGCTCTCTGGAGAAAACCTTGAATCATTTCACAGAAAAAAAAGTGATGCGGTTTGTTTAAAATGACCCAGAGCAGAAACATCAGGCTGTAGATTGTGCTTCAGCTTTAAGTGAGATGAGTTTGATTGCCATTCATCAGTCAGTAGTACATGAATTCTGAATGAGGAGGCGTTAATGATACAACGATACATCGATCCTGAATGAGGAGAAGTTCTTGATACGAGGATCCTGAAATCAGGAGGAGGGAAGTGCAATGAATTTGCTACAATAATCCATGGCAATCTCTGACCAAATAGCTAAGGGCACCGAATAACCTGAGTGCTCCCATCAGCCACACACTACCGACCTCACTGCCGACAAAGCAAGATAGCAAATCACAATTAAGCCTGAGTCCTTTCAGAAATAGAAATATTAGACAAATTAGCAGAACCTGCTCATGTTTTGGATTAATGACCCTTCCTTCTCAGAGTTGGCTGAGTTCTTTCAGCATTTCAGTTTTAGTTCCAGATTTTGAAACTCTAGTTAGGCTGCATCTGGAGTATTGCATTCAATTCTGGTCACCCTGTTTTAGGAAGGATGTGGAGGTTTTGGAGAAGATGCAGAAGAGGTTTACTAGGATGCCGCCTCAATTAGAAGGCATGAGCTATTGCGAGAGGCTGGATAATCTTGGGTTGGGAACATTTGTGTCCTTTTCTCTGGAGCAGAGGAGGCTGAGGTTCATAAGATTATGCAAGGCACAGATAGAGTGGATAAACGGTATTATTTTTCCCAGGGTCAAAGCGTGCAATACCAGAGGGCATGTGTTACAGCTGAGGGGGGAAGTTCTTTTTTACTTGGCTGGGTGCCGGGAATGTGCTACCAAGACTGGTAGTGGTGGCAGATATGACAGAATCATTTAAGCAGCCCTTAGATAGGCACATGAATGTGCAGGGAATGGAGGGATATGGCCCATGCGCAGTCAGAAGGGATTCATGTAATTAGACATAAAGTAATAATTAGTTAAGCACAACATTGTGGGCAGAAGGGCGTGTTCCTCCGCTGTACTCTTCTATGTTCTACTCCAGCAAGTGCTGAGCTGGCATCTCTGTCGAGATCGTGCTTTAGGCTTAGTGGTTTTCTAAGTTTGTAGGGATGGTTTTGGAAACAAGGCGAGTTAGGGATCAGGTTAGAATTTAGAGACAGTGATGTGGGGAAGTTAGACTTCAGACTAAGGTTTAGGCACAGGGATGTGGAGGAGTTAGAGGTCTGACCTCCACTCCAGGTTCAAAGGTCAGAGATGTGGGTAGGTGACAAAGGACATCTGGAGTCAAAGTCTCAGCTCTAACCTTGAAGACGAGCAATGTGGACATGGAATGAAGGACATCTGGAGTCTACATCTTCGCTCCGCACTCGAAGGTCAACAGCATGGAATGGTGATGAAAGACATCCTTTGATGTCTGTCTGTACCTGAACTGAACGTCCATGAAAGCAGGAGACATGAGGGCCAGTCAGTCTACGCACCTGGAGTTCGAGCCTGAAATTCGGTGTCCTGTCATTGGCTAGTCCAGGGCTTGATACTGAAGACTGGAGCCCAAAGGTTGATCAGAAGTTTGGAAATCAAAGCCCGATGGCTGAAGCTTGAAGACTAGAGGCTGTCCAGGATTTGGAGGACATTCCACGTGTGAGGGTGAGATGGGGGGGTGGAGAGGGAAAGTGGGAGGGAGGGAAGTGGGACTTGTTTTGCTGTTGTTCCATGTTGTTCTGTCAAGCATTGTGAGCATGCTACGTCAGTTCAAAGTTCAAAGTAAAATTTATTATCAGCATACGTACACGTCACCACATACAACCCTGAGATTGTGTTACTGCGGGGAATTTGCACTGGAATTTGTTGCATCCCTAGGTGTGTTGGTTGTAAATGCAAATGACGCTTTCCACGGAATGTTCTGCTAAACATGTGATAAGTAACCCTGAATCAGCACCCGCAGGTTTTATATATTTTCTCTGGATCCTATTCAGACCTAATGCTTCATCCCAGTGCCTTAATGGGGTGATCTGCTCACCTTCCTGCTCTTGATGCATACCCTCTGTGAGTAACACATTCGGTTGCTTGCAACAGCCGGTTGCTCTGATGCATCTGGTATGAAAGACCATCCACTTACCCCAGGGCAAGCGTCCTCTCCTTGCTGTCCAATGAGGATATAAAGAAGTTCATCCTTCTTCAGATGAAAGATGGCTGAAATGATGATCCCATGTGACCTCTTGTTGCTGTTCCGGGCACCTTTGCCCCCTGCTGCTCCATAAGCGAACAGACTGGAGAAGAGGGATTGGAGAAGGACTAATGAGATCAGGAAGCTGGGACTAACCATTCAGGCTTGCTGGACTGGGCACTTCCACTACTGGCTTAATCCTGTTAGAACTACACTTGGAAGTAACAGGTATCATTGGTAAAGCCAGTATTCAAATATGTGTTCAATTTTGACCACCCTGTTGTCGGAAAGATGTGGTTAAATTGGAAAGAGTACAAGAAAGATCTACTGGACTGTTGCCAGGACTTGGACTGAGTCATAAGGAGAGCTTAGACAGACAGGGCCTTTACTCATTGAAGCAGGGGAGACTGAAGAGTGATCTCAGAGACGTATATAAAATCGTATGGAGCATAGAGAGGGTGAGTGGTCTCTTTGCAGGGTTGAGGAATCAAAAAGTAGAACATATAGTTTTAGGGTTAGAGGTGAAAGACGTTGAAGGGCTTATTTTTAAGAGGTCATAGGTTAAATTTTATTTATTTATTGACATACAGAGTGGAGTGGGCTTTTCTGGCCCTTTGAGTCACACCACTCAGCTAATACGCCAATCTAATGCTAACCTAATCACAGGACAACTTACAATGACCAGTTAACCTTAAGGGTAAAAAGTGAAATATTTGAGGGGAACCTGAGGGGGAGTTTCTTCATTCAGAGGGTGCTGCAAGTGTGGAACTTAGTTGTCAGTGGAAGTGGTGGATGTGGGCTCAATTCAACAGTTATGAGAAGTTTGGATAAGTACATGGATGGGAGGGCTATGGTCCAGGTGTGGGTCTATGGGACTAGGCACAATAACTGTACAGCATGGTCCAGATGGGCTGAAAGGCCTGTTTCTATGCTGTAGCGTTCCATTATGATTCTATGACTGGGATGAAAGGATTAAACAGGATCTGCAGGATTCAGAATTCAATAAGACCAGCAGTCTCTGGCTGGGAAGTCCACTCACTCCTTGTCCCAGATCACGTTAGCCTGATCCTGCCTCAGTAACCCCACATACCTGTGCCAACATCAGAGATGGTTCTGCTTACACATATTTGTTGGTTGCTGGCACTCGCCACATCTGGATGCCCTTGAGAGGCCCTTCTGGCTCGATCCCCACGGAGACGTTCGAGTGACGGTAGGCATTGTTGCACTGCGCCTGGGTGGGGCCGTTTGGACCACTTGCCCCACAGGATGTGAAGAGCCAAGCCATGTCAGAGGAGTCTGCAGTGGGATGAGGTACATTGTTTTTCACACAGCCATCCATAACCACATGCTTTGTTCACAAAGTTCACAGGAGTACATTTAATATCAAAATACGTATACTATGCACAACCTCAAGATTCCTCTCCTTACGGGCAGCCACAAAACAAGGAAACCCAATCCAACTCATTCATAAACAGAAGACCGTCAAACACCCAGTGCACGGGGGGTGGGGAGAGAAAGCTAATTGTGCAAAACAATAAAAATAAGCAAATGATATTGAGAACTGAATTTCACAAAAGTGAGTCCACAGCCACTGATCCAGGAGGCCGTCAGTTGCAGGGCACAGCCTCAGTTCAGCTCAGCGACGAGTAACTCGGCTGAACGTCGGCTCGTCCCCCAGCACCCTGACCTTTTCAATCTGCTTAAATCGGCCAAACCGTGGGTCATTCCCCACTCTTGAATCTGGGCCCTGCCGCTTTGATACGTTCATAGGAAACATAACTCAGATAAGGTAGCGATGTTTAAGAGATTTTTAAGGGAGACAAATGAATATGCTCACAGTGAATGTATGGGAAGGAGGAAAGGGGCTTGTTTTGCTGTTGTTGATTGGTGCTTGTTGTGTTCTTTTTACTGTGTCCTATGTTGTTCTGCTGAGTACTGTAGGCAGGCTATGTTAGTGCCATAACATGTGGCAACACTTGTGGGCTACCTCCAGCACACCCTTGTGTGTGTTAGTTGTTCACACATTTCACTGTTTCAATGTACACATGATAAATAAATCTTAATCTGAGTCTACTCCAAGTGAGGTCTAACTAACATTTTGTACAATTGTTCCATGGCATCCCAATTCTTGTACTCAGTTCTATGGCCAGTAAAGGTAATCATGCCATATGTCTTCTTCACTATCATCACTTGCAGCAAACTTAATAACTGTACCCCTAAGTTCCTATGTTCAACAACACTCCCCAGGATTCTGTCATTCATTGTGTATGCCCTGCCCTGGTTTCACTTTCCAAAATGTTTCACTTTGCACTTGGCTGAATTAAGTTCCATCCACTATTCCTCCGCCCATGCTCAGAGTTGAGTAATAATCCATTGTAATCTTAGAAACCTTCTTCACCATCCACTGTACCACCAACTTTGTTGTCATCTGTAAATACTCAAAACAAAAAAGAAGGGGAACAGAATTTTTTGTTGGCAAACAAGGTGAGCAAGGCATATGGAAACACGATATGGAGAAAGTTAGGCAGTTCTGGAAAATAAGTGACTGCAAGCTAAGCACCAATCAAAAGGTTAAAAAAACTGCAGACCCTGGAAAACTGAAATAAAAGTAGAAAGACTCAACAGATCCGGAAGCATCTCGAGGGAAAGAAACAGAGACAATGAAAGAGGATCTAGTGCTTTCCCAGCATATGTGACAAATAAACTCTCCTTGGGCTTCCGGTTGGGTACAGGTATCGATTTTAACTGATGTAGCAATAACAAACTCTGCATCTTCATCAGGGACGGTGATGGTCATCCAATCGCCACTTTAAATCGATACCTGTAACTGGCTGTAAACCGTGTTGTGTTTAAACAAAGACAATATTCCAAGCAATGTTTCTGGTAGGACAGTAACCTTTCATTAGAACAAGTGAGTTGCTTTTAAAAAAGTCAAACGTAGAAGGTGTGTGTGTGTGTGTGTGTGTGTGTGTGTGTGTGTGTGTAATATTTATATATCAGGAAATTGCAAAGCTTGGCTTGAACAACTGAATACAAGAGCATTGTGTTCATTATGACAGTACAGTGGATGATGATGGGAGAAGTGATCTCACCACAACCTGTTCAGAAAAATGTTGGAGGACTGCAGAGCGGGAGGATGATCAGAGTTTCAGAGTGATAAAGAATTTGAAGACACAAGGGTAAGAATAATAAACACTAAACAGAGGCCGCTGTTGCTCATTGAACACGGCAAATTTGGGAACAGGACATGATCTCAGTTCGTATATACTGTACAGTATATAGCAGTGTACGGGGTAAAGTCAAACATTAACTTGATAAACCAGGTAACTATGATAATGAAGTTGCAGAGTAATACACACACGGAATAAAGGCCTTTCATCCCAAACTTGTCCCTCTAAACTAGTTCTGTTTGCCTGAGTTTGGCATATATCCCTCAAAGCCTTGCCTACCCATGTACCTGTCCAAATATCATTATCATACCTGCCTCAACTATTTACCCTGGCAGCTCATTCCGTATAACTCAATTAAATGTGGACCCAGTACATTCTGTACACAACACAGATTATTGATCTGTGTATATTAAACAGATAATGAGAGGATTACAGACATGCAGCACCACATAATGGAACAGAACGTGCATAATAACTAATGGTGTCCAAATAGTATCTGTGATCACTGGTCAGCAACTCCTGCTGAGAAAAGCCAGTCTCTGCAAAACTCCACAGCACCTCTGATATTCACAGAATTGCATATTAACCTTTGGTTAAATTAACCACTGGTGGTTGCTGCAATTAGTACAAACTCATTTTGTATACATTTCTCAGTATTATTACCTGATGGAGTGATGTCTGACATTGGAAATGGAAGATGTTCATGGTGGTGCATGGAGTCACTCTCCAATGTCACTGATTCCGTCTCTGTGAAGACAACAAAGGCAGTCTTATACAGAATAATAGAGCACTTTAAGGAACTGACCTGTAGCTGATATACAATGGTGATGCATGAAGCTGATAACTACAGCCAAATATCTTGACCTTAGTTCACACACAGGCCATTCAGCCCATCAAGCATGTTCTATTTTCACCTTCAATTATATCACTGCTGTTCTAATCTAAACTCCAAATTATTAAACTCATCCTACTGATGTGGCTTCACAAATGAGTGTAGTTAATGTCAGTTTCTTCAATATCACAAGCAATGAGTGCAGTACAAATGGGTTTGCGGTGACACTGTAAAGGGAAAAATTTAAGAGAAAGTCAAGGTGCAAGTTTTCTTTTACACAAACAGTGGCATTAATGTGGAATGAGCTGCAGAGGAAGTGTTTGAGGGAAGTAGAATGGACTGGATGAAATTCTTTCTGTTTGGGATTAAAGACGATAACTTTGGACTTTCCAGAGCTGGATGCTAGGCAAGGAAACAGGTAAGTTCCGTTAGTTGAGGGTGCAGGGGATGGCAAGAGATAGTGGGGAGATAACCTCATTATGGCCTTGCACCTTATTGTCTGCCTGCACTGCACTCTCTCTTTAACTGCGACACTTCATTCAATGTTCAGTTATAATGTGTGGATATGAGGTAATGTTGAAAGTTTTCCATTGTATTTCAATACAAGCAACAATAGTAAGTCCATTTACCAAATTTACCAATAAAGAGAGCAGTGATTTGTTTACTTCTATAATCTAATATTGTGGCTTCAAATGTTATTGTTGATGGGCTATTAATGCTGATGAAAAAAAGAGCCAAAATACATCTACTCAAAAAAGATTTTGCCATATAAGCAGAGGGATGAGTTAGCAATATTATTAATAATGATTTAGTAGATGACTTTCCTGTCAGTAATGAAATCTATTTAATAATAGTTTATAGGGATTATTATTGATATGGAATCATCTTATTGATATTGATTGTGTGGATAGACAACATGACATGGGGTGTGGAGGGGGTTCTTGTTATTAACACTGGAATTAATTCACCAACAAATACTGCATGGATGGTTTCCCTGCAATTAATAAAATCTGTTTATTAGTGTAGGTTGTGTTCCACGTGATCAGTAATGTGAGTTAGCTATTAATAAAGAGCATGGGGACAGGTCTCACTGTTGCTAATTGAACATAAATAAATACTGTCTGCATTGGTCACACTCCTGTAATGGAGCCTATTTATTGTTAGATGGTTTACAAATGACTGGAATGTTATTAGAGGTAGCTGTTAATTAATTTAAAATAGAGGTTCGCTGGTAATACTGTCAATTTTAATGTTGACATCATTACCCTCATCTCAATTGTAATAGAGGCTTCTTATTACAGTGATGCACACAATGGCTTGAGGCCCATGCTGTGCAGTGCCACCTTACGGTGCTATTTTACTGATCCATTTATTGTTACCTATCTATTGTTTCAAGGAAGTGTGTGGGAGCATCACTAAGTTCAAAGTACATATATGTCACCATGCATAACCCTTTTTTCTTGCAGGCATACCCAATAAACCCAAAAACCATAATCAAATCAATGAAGGACCATCCCCAACAAGGCGGTCAACCAGTGTGCAATAGACAATAAACTGTGAAAACTCAAAAAGAAAGAAAAAAAGATATAATAATTATAAAAAAATACATCATCAATAAATACCAAGCACATGAGATGAAGAGTCCTTGAAAGTGAATCCATAGGCTATGGGAACAGTTCAGAGATGGAGCGTGAAGTTGAGTGAAGTTATCCCCTCTGGTTCAAGAGCTTGATGGTTGAGAGGTAATAACTGTTCCTGAATCTGGTGGTATGAGTCCTGAGGCTCCTGGACCTTCTTCCTGATGGCAGCATCAAGAAGAATGTTGCGATGGTACTCATTGGATCAATAACTGGTGGTACCATGTCATGTTGAAGAACTTTTCCAGGGAAAGATTCTTTTATGGGGCTTTAAGAATCTTAGGTCTTGTGCAAAGTTGTTTCGGGTTGCGGCCAATTCGGTTACCACTGTGATCACCGGAATTTACAAAGATGAGAAATGGAGAAAGAAATCAATGCAGATGCATTCCCATTGTCCAGTTGTATAATTTTCCAGCAATGTGCTTTCCAACCATTAGACAGAACTTTGTCCATTAAAAGTATAACACTCTTCCACAGATAATGAGTGCTGCCTCTGAAGAGGTATTGCAAACAGGGCTGGAACATCCTCTGTCCCATAAGAAAATTGCCACTCAAAGTCAAAGTTAATTTTACCATCACGTGCACAAGTACAGATATGCAAAGGTACAGAGAAAAACTAACTTGCAGCAGCGTCACAGGTACACAGCATCATACGGACAACATTTAAAAGAATAGCATCAATTACACACAAATTATACACTTTTACGGTGTATACTGTGCTCAAATACACTGTGCTCAATTCTGGTCGCCTCACTACAGGAAGGTCGTGGAAACCATAGAAAGGGTGCAGAGGAGACCTTTGCAGAGGATGTTGCCTGGATTGGGGAGCATGCCTTATGAGAATAGGTTGAGTGAACCCGGCCTTTTCTGCTTGGAGCAACAGAGGATGAAAGGTGACCTGATAGAGGTGTACAAGATAACGAGAGGCATTGATCGTGTGGATAGTCAGAGGCTTTTTCCCAGGGCTGAAAAAGAGAGCATATTTTTAAGGTGCTTGGAAGTAGGTACAGAGGAGATGTCAGGGGTAAGTTTTTACCCAGAGAGTGGTGAGTGTGTGGAATGGGCTGCCGGTGGTGGTGGTGGAGGCGGAAGTGATAGGGTAAGAGACTCCTGGATGGATACATGGAGCTTAGAAGAATAGAGGGCTATGGGTAAGCCTAGGTAGTTCTAAGATAAGGACATGTTCGGCACAGCTTTGTTGGCCGAAGGGCCTGTATTGTGCTGTAGGTTTTCTATGTTCTATGTTCTTTTTTTTTACAAGAAAGAACATGATTAGAGCAACAAAAAAAATGTACTACAATATTCAGAAGTTGTACTGTGATTGGTAGTGGTAGTGGGACAGTCAGAGAGAGAGTGATGGAGTGAGGCAGAAAGAAAGCAATGTAGGGCTGGAGAAAATCAACCGTAAAGTCAGACCTAGGCAAAGAGAGAAATGTAAGCGTGGAGAGAGGAGACATATTCAGTCCCAAACCTGAAATGTGCCGCATTCAATAACCTTGCTGTCCACTTCCATGGAAAGTTATTAGCAAGCTGAAAGAGACTTTCATCTTTTTACCTTTGACAGTGCATTGAATGTATTTATGCTTCGCTGCTTTGTGAAATAAAATGATTCTCTGGTTGATCTCCCAATGACATTTCAGCAAGCATTGCTTTGTGGTCAAATCTTGTCCGTCAACTCCTGCCACCTCGTGTAACAGTCGCTCTGATCCTGCTGTCACTTACCATCAACAGCAATCTCTTCTGGTAGGTGAGCTTCCAACTGGCTTGGTGCATGAAGGTCAGTCTGCCCCGTTGCTGCAGATCCCTCAGTGGGATGACTTCCAAAGCCTGCCGCTGAAAGAAAGTTTGCACAACCGCGTGAGACTTTGGGGCAGTGCCAAATCCTTTCACCCACAGGGCTTTGGCAGTACTTAGTGCAGTGCACGGAAGACTGAGATGGTTTATGCAATTTGGCCAACAGACACTCAGTGCACTGTCAGACAGAAGACTGGCAGTGACGTCACAGGTTGGTGCAACGTTCGTTCCGTTCCAGAAGTAGGGCTCATGTCCAAGTCTAGCAGAAAGGGGTCTGGGAACCGAATGATGGATTTTATCACCTCTGTACAAAATCAAAGTCAAAGTCAAGTTTATTGTCAGACGTGCAGGTGCAAAGGAAAAGCTGAGTTGCAGCAGCATCACAGTCAGGGAGCATCAGATACACAACATTCTCAGGGGAAAACATATTATATGCAATTTTTACAAGAAAGAACACAAGTTGTCAGAGTGTTGCTATACTGGTGTAGTGATTAGGATTGTGCAGGTTAGTTCAAGCAGCGAATGATTTAAGGGCAACAGCTGTTCTTGAACTTGGTGGTAGGAACTTCAGGCTTTTGTACCCCCCCCCCCCGCCCAATGGCAATGGCAGAAGATGGCACAGTCAGGATGGAGGGGATCTTTGATGATAAATTCTGGCTTCTTGAAGCAGCTCCTCATGTAGATACTACTGATGGTAGGGAAGTAGGGAAGGCTGTGTCCGTATTGGGTTGAGTCCATTACTCCCTGCAGTTGAGTTTAACTGTCCCTTGGATAAAAGCTCGAGCAGAAGAACTTAAGATGTAATGTACATTCCTCTCCCTTCCTTTCTGCAGAATCCTTTGATATTCCTCACGATATTCCAAAGTTTACCTAATTCCAAGTGCCTTACTGCCCTCTCAAGCTAGCCGGTTGTGTAGTGGCACCAGCACTGGACTTCCAAGGCAAGTGGTCCTGGGTTGAAATCCAGCCAGCTCCTTGTAGGCTTGCCATCTGTGCTGGGTTGAGCATCAAGCTAGCAACTCAGCCTCGTTAAAAAAAAAAGACGAAATGCTAAAGAAATGGCAATGTTGCCACCCAATGCACCATAAGTCACCGAGAGGAGTAGCATAACTGCCCTCTGTTGCTAAATTATCAAATGATTGTGGGTTCAAGTACAAAATACAGTGAAAATTCTATTCTGCATACTGGTTGGTGCAGTCTTTCATTGATCCTACTTTGGATTTATTGAGTATGCCCGCAAGAAAATTAATCTAAGGTTTGTATAAGGTGACATACATGTACTTTGCTAATAAATTTACTTTGAACTTACACGTTATTACACAGAATGAGCCATTCAGACCACTGGGAGAATGAAGAGCTTTCCCAACAATCACATTCCCCCTTCCCTCTATGAGTGAAAAGCACAAAATCGAAAGAATCCGAGCATATTCAGCTCAGCTCGGTGTTCATTAGCTGCAGGCCACCCTGATCAGAATGGGGGTGGGGGTAGGGAAGGGGGAGAGGGAGAGGGAGACACCAACACCTGCAGACACCTCCCTCTGTCAGCAGTGAGCAAGAAGCTGGCACACAGCGCTGAACACTTGCTCTCCTCCAGCACTCACCTCGATGATTTCAATCATCCTTGGTGCTTTAATTGGTGAGATCAGTGAGAAATGAGGTCGATCAAGGGCTCACACCCCATCTCCAGATTTCTTGGCCTTGAGGCCACACACTTGGCTTGGAGACGCCCCCGTAGACAGCAAAGAGACCAGATCATTCAACAGACCACCACCAAGATGTAGATCACGGGCCCCAACAATAGCAGAGCCAAAGCAGCCCACACAAAATGCTGGAGGAACTCAGCAGGCCAGTAGACGTTTCGGGCCGAGACTGAAAGGTCTCGGCCCAAAATATCGACTATTCACTCCTTTCCACAGATGCCGCCTGGCCTGCTGAGTTCCTTCAGCATTTTGTGTGTGTTGCTTTGGATTTCCAGCATCCGCAGATTTTCTCGTGTTTGAGTAGCAGGACCACATTTGAAAGAAAAAGACATAAAAGAAGTGAAAGAAGTAGTTTCTAGAGCCATCCAGAGGTTGTTGCCCTTGGTCGCGTTGTGTGCTGGTGTCACCTTCTCCGCTTCAGCCAGTGTGCTTTCTCCCTCGCATGTCCATTGGCTCCTCATAACCATTGACCTCAGCTGAAAGGTGATGAGCGTGGAAACCAGTGCGGTCACAAGGAGAACGTATAAACTTTACGCAAAGTGCACCTGAGGTCAGGATTGAACTTAGATCAGTTGAGAGTGAGGTGGAAGCTCTAACCACTGTGAAAACAAATCCATCCTCTACTTCACCGTTTGGCTGTGAGGCAAAGGTTTCATTTGCCTTTGTGACTGGAAGTGCACAATGAGAAAACGAGTATTCTGAATGTAACGGACAGCCTGCTGGAGGAACTCAGTAGTGGAGCACCATATGTGGGGGGAAAGGAATTGTAAACGCTGCAGGTCGAAACTTTACATAGCCCTGATGCCAACATTACGGCTGTGTAGAGCTTTCAGCTGAAATGTTGACAATTCCTTTCCTCCCACGGGTGCTGCTCGACCCACTGCATTCCTTCAGCGGGTTGTCTGTTACTCCTGATTTCAGCATTTACGCCTCATTTCCCTGAAATATCCTCAATGCTCGTAGTTTCTCCGCCAGTCAATAAAACAGATTATTTATCAAAAGCACTCTGCAGTCTGTGGTATCTTGCTATAAACAATTTTGCTACAGTAGTCTGTACTGGAAACATAAAATAATACAAATGGCTATAAAGAGTTTCTTGAGAAATCAGAGCCGTACTGACGTCCATGCTTCTGCGATTATTCTTTCATGCGGACGAGAAAACTAGTCACACTTTCTTTCCCATATGCAGCAGGCAACACTCCATCTATAAATGGGCCATTTTAAAAACTGTCTGAGAAAAGTTTCAGAGCTCAGCTTGGGACCTCACCTTTATGTCTTCAGCTTCCCTTATTCAAAGAGGGTCACGACTTGTCCTCTTCATCAAACATCCTCATTATATTGGTAAGATGCCTGAGTGAATGCCACTTCAACATATATTGGCTCAATGTCATCTCTCCAAGGGGTCTCTCGCCAGTTTTCCCATGGAATAGTTTCTTACTCATCACCCCACGTGACCAAGACAGAAACCTGGCCTGAATAACACTATTCAAAGTGCTGGAGGATTTTTACAACTCACTACATAGGCCTTTAATTAACAACGCAAAGTAGAATGCACTGCCAGAGATTTGCTCTACAACCTTCACAAACCTTCCCAAATCACCAACACCCATTGAGATTCCTGAAAGCCTTCTTCAGCGTGCCAACATGGCATAGTGCCAGGGCCATTTTCTTATCACACTGCCACTGCCTCTTAGAGACTCAAAGAACAACACCTCACATTTTACTCAGCCCGGCTGCCAAGATCGGGTGGGCGAGTTGGTGCTGGTGAGATGGGGAGGGGAGGGCGGGTTGAATTTCTCAGTCAACTGTTTGTGGTACCACCACTGGGCTCTATCCCTCACCCAGAATTCAGTCAAGGTGATGGATTTTCTTTTATCGGACGCACAAATTCCTCTTCTCAACCGCATGTTCCTTTCCTGCTGAGGCTACACTTTACCAGTGCTTTCAAGGATGATTAATGCAGACCCCGGTAATAATGCAATCAGTGCTTGTAATAATGGAATGTTTTGTGGTTGCCTATTGCGCACTCTCTGCATGTCTACACATAAATCCTTGACACAGAGAGACTGAGAGGGGAAGCGGGGCAGTGGTGGGGGGTGGGGGGTGGGGGAGGTGGAATTGGGGTGAGAGAAAGAGTCTTTTGTTGAGGCTCCTTCTGAATAATTGACAGCATGATGAATTAACCTCACAAAGGACCAACACTAAACTGCTCGCGTTTGTCCATTTCCCAGTACATTACAGATCTATTAATCCGGATCCTTCTTCCTTCTTGGAATAAAGGTTCAAATTCTGCAAAAGGCAGAGAGTGGGAGTCTCAGGCATGTTCCAAGTGTGCAAGCGTGGAAGGTGTAATGCAAGCAAATCTGTCACAAACTCTAAGAATTACTAAGCGGATCAACTATAAATTAAATTTGGCTGAATCAAGTCAGGTTTTTTTTTTGCACCATTTGTAGGTTGATTCTCACTTCCCAAGTGGCAAAGTAACCACGATGGAGCAAGTGCTCAACAAATTATGTCGACAGGAATCTTCACTACTTCTGCAAGTGATTGAAGAAACAAGAATGTTTTTTTAATTCACTCATCTTGGCAGTTGAAGACCCTGTTGTGTTCAGATAAAAAGGCACCACTTTCATTTGCCTTCCTCCATTGTTCTCCTGTTTCCTTTCGAGAAGCCATTCAAACTCAAGCACAGGGGTAAAACCCTGAAATAGTAGCGAGAAAAACAACTGCTGGAGGAATTCAGTAGGCCAGAGAGTGAGTGTGTGTGTGTGTGGCGCGCGGGTGGGGGGAACAAACAGTTGATGTTTCAGGTCCAAGCCACTTCATCTGCATTGAAAGATAGAGGGGAGGTAGTCAATATAAAGAGGTGAGGTAGATGGGCAAGAGGTGGCACGTGATGTAGCCGAGATAGGCAGATGGATTCAAGTGAAGGAGGTGGGGTGGAGATAGTGATAGGTGATAGGTGGAAGCAATAAAGGCTTGCAGATTATGGAATCTGATAGGAATGGAGGGTGGAACATGGAAACAAATAAGGGAGATGGGGAGGGCAGGTGGGAAAAATGGGGGGGGAGGGGACCAGTGTGTGGGTGATGGGCACATGGAATGGAGATTTAGGTGGAGGAGGAAGAGAGAAAGGCGGGAAAGAAACTGGGTGTTTGGAGGAAGTGGAGGGGTTATTGGAAAGAAGGTTTTTTGGAAGGTAACCTGGATGGATAAGGAAGAGAAAGAAATGGACAGAAGGGGGAGCAGGTTATCTTAAAATAGAGAATTCAGTGTTCAAGCAGTCATGTTGTAGACTACCCAGGCAGAATATGAGATGCTGTTGCTCTAATGTGCAATTTGTCTCATTCTTGCAGTAGAGGAGGTCAAAGATAGACAGATTGGAATGGGGATGGGGAGGGGAATTAAAATGTCTAGCAACCGGATTGTGCAAATGAAAGTTTGGCTATAAAACAGCTTTCAGTAGATTCTTTCTTCCCCGCTCTTGATCTTTCCCACCCACCTAGCTTCACCTTTTAAGTCAGACATCTCCCTTCCTTCCCTCTCAGTCCTAAAGAAGTGTCTTGGCCCATAATGTCGACAACTTACTCTTTTCCGTAGATGCTGACTGACCTGCTGAGTTCCTCCAGCATTTTGTGCCTGTTGCTTTGGATTTCCAGCTTCTACAGATTTTCTTTTGTTCAGTAAGTAGAGGATGGACTTCCTTTTCTCCATTCAGTCATAAAATCAGTACAGTACGTATTGCACTCCTCCGGGGCAAAGATTGTGTTATCCTGCACACAGTCACACCCCTCAGACCACTACTGTTGTCCTGTACACAATCACATACCCCCAGATCACTATAGTCACTGTACACAACCACACATCCCAAATCACTACTGTTATCTTGTACACAGGCACACACCCCCTAAATCATTAGTAATCTTGTACACAGTCACATTTCCCAAATCACAAGTAATCCTGTACACGGTCACATTCCCGAAAATCAGGAGTAACCCTGTACACAGTCACTCTCCCCTAAATCACTAGTAATCCTGTACAGAGTCAGTCCCCCCAAATCACTAGTAATCCTGGACACAGACACACAGAACCCTCCCCCCCAGTCACTAGTAATCCTGCACACAGTCACATTCCCCAAATCACTAGTAATTCTGTACACAGACACACACACCCAAATCACGAGTAATCCTGTAGACAGTCACATCCTTCCAAATTACATGTTAACCTGTACACAGTCACATCCCCCAAGTCACTAGTAATCCTGTACACAGTCACATCCCCCAAATCATTAGTAATCCTGTAGTCACACTCACAAATCACTAGTAAACCTGTACACAGTGACATTTCCCCCAAATCACTAGTAATCCTGTATGTCATATCTCCCCAAATCACTAGATATCCTGTACACAGTCACACTCCCCCCAAATCACTACTAATCCTACACACAGTCACATTCACCCAAATCACTAGTAATGCTGTACAGAGTCACACTCACCCAGATCACTAGTAATCCTGTATACAGTCACACACACATATATCACAAGTACTGCCGTACACAGTCACATCACCCGAAATAATAAATAATTCTGTACATAGTCACATCCCCCCAAATCACTAGTAATCCTATACAAAGTCACACTTTCCCAAATCATTAGAAATCCTATAAAAAGTCACATTCCCCCAAATCAGCAGTAATCCTCCACATAGATACAGCCCCCCAAATCACTAGTAATCCTGTACACCATCACATCTCGCCAAATCAGTACTAATCCTATACACAGTCACGTTCCCCAAATCACAAGTAATTATGTACACAGTCAAACCCTCCTAAATCACTAGTGATCCTGTACACAGTCACACCCCATCGAATCACTAGCATTCCTGTACACAGTCACATTCCCCCAAATCACTAGTAACCCTGTGCACAGTCACACTCCCCCCAAATCACCAGTAATCCTGCACACAGTCACATTCCCCCAAATCACTAGAAATCCTGTACAGTCACACTCCCACAAATCACTAGTAAACCTGTACACAGTGACATTCCCCCCAAATTACTACCAATCCTGTAGACAGTCATACTCCTCCCAAATTACTAGTATTCCTGTACACAGTCACATCTCACCAAATCACTAGTAATCTTGTACACTGGCACATCTCCCCATATCACTAGTAATCCTGTACACAGTCACACTCCTCCAATCACTAGTAATCCTTTACACAGTCACAACCCTGAAATCACTAGTAATACTGTACACCCTCACACACCAAAATTACTAGTATGCCTGTAAACAGTCACATTCCCCCAAATCACTAGTAATCCTGTGCTCAATCACACCCCCCTAAATCGCTATTCATCATGTACACAGTCACATTCTGCCCAAATCACTACTAATCAGGTACACAGTCACACTCCCCCCAAATCACTAGTAATCCTGTACAGTCACATTCCCAGCAAATCACTACTAATCCTGTACACAGCCACATTCCCCCCAAATCACCAGTAATCCTGTATACAGTTAAACTCCCCCAAATCACTAGTAATCTTGAACACAGTATCACTCTCCCAAATCTCTATTAATCATGCACACAGTCACATTCCCCCAAATCACTAGTAATCCAGTGCACAGTCACACTCCCCCAATTCACAAGTAATCCTGTACACAGTCACAACCACCCAATTCACAAGTAATACTGTACAGTCACACACCCACAAATCTCAATTAATACTATACAGAGTCACACTCCCCAAATCACTAGTAATCCTATACACAGTCACACTTCTTCCCCAAATCACTAGTAAGCATGTACACAGTCACATTCCCCTGAAATCACTAGTAATCCTGTGCAGTCACATCCCGCAAATCATGAGTAATCCTGTACACAGTCACGTCCCCCCAAAATCACCAGTTATCCTGTACATGGTCACATCCCACCAATTCACTCATATTCCTTTCCAAAGTCACACACCCTCAAATCACTAGTAATCCTGTACACAATCACACTCACTCCAAATCACTAGGAATCCTTTACACAATAACACCACTTCAAATTAAAAGTAATCCTGTACACAGTCACACACCCTCAAATCACAAGTAAGCCTATAAACTGTCACAATCTACCCAAATCACTAGTAATTCTGTGCACAGTCACACCCCCTAAATCACTATTAATCATACACACTGTCACATTCCACCCAAATCACTGCAAATCCAGTAGACAGTCACACTCTCACCAAATCACAAATAATCCTGCACACAGCCACATCCCACCAAATTACTAGTACTCCTGTACACTGTCACACTCCCCCAAAATCACAAGTCATCTTGTACACAGTCACATTCCCTACAAATCACCAGTAATCCTGTATACAGTCATATCACCCAAAATCATGAGTAATCCTGTACACAGTCACATCATCCAAAATCATGAGTAATCCTGCATACAGTCACACCCCCTCCAAATCACTAATAATCCTGACAACTGTCACACTCTGCTAAATCATGAGTAACCCTATACACAGTCACATCCCTCCAAATCACAAGTAATCCTTTACAGTCACCCACCACCGAATCACTAGTATTCCTGTACGTAGTCACATCCCCCCAAATCACTAGTATCCTGCAGTCACATTCCTACAAATCACTAGTAATCCTCTACACAGTCACATTCCACCAAATCACTCATAATCCTGTCCCCAAATCACTAGTAATCCTGTACAAAGTCACATACCCCCCAAATCATGAGTAATCCTGTACACAGTCACATCCCCCAAAATCACAAGTAATCCTGTACACAGCCACATCCCACCAAATCATTAGTACTCCTGTACACTATCACACTCCCCCAAATCACTGGTAATCATGTACAGAGTCACATCCCCCCAAATCACAAGTAATCCTTTACACAGTCACATACACCTCCAAATCACTAGTAATCCTGTACACAATTGCATTCCCCAAATCACAAGTAATTATGTACACAGTCACACTCCCCCAAATCACTAGTAATTCTGTACGCAGTCACATTACCACAAATCACTAGTAATCCTGTACACAGTCACATTCCCCCAAATCACTAGTGATCATGTACACAGACATACTGACCCAAATCACTAGCAATCCTGTACAAATTCATATCCCCAAAAATCACTAGCAATCCTGTAGACAGTCAAATCCCCCCAAGTCACTCATAACCCTGTCCACAGTCACACACCTCCAAATCACTAGTAATACTGCACACCATCACACTTTGTTCAAATCACTAGGAATCCTTTACACAGTCACTTTCCCCCCAAATCACTGGTAATCCTGTACAGAGTCACACTCCCCGAAATCACTGGAAATCCTGTACACAATCACACTCCCTCCAAATCACTAGGAATCCTTTACACAATGACACCACTTCAAATCACTAGTAATCCTGTACACAGTCACACACCCCCAAATCACAAGTAAGCCTATAAACCATCACAATCTACACAAAATCACTAGTAATTCTGTGCACAGTCACACCAACCAAATCACTGCAAATCCAGTAGACAGTCACACTCTCACCAAATCACGAGTAATCTTGTACACAGCCACATCCCACCACATTACTAGTACTCCTGTACACTGTCACACTCCCCAAATCATTAGTAATCCTATACAGTCACATCCCCCCCAAATCGCTAGTAATCCTTTACACAGTCACAAACCCCCAAAATCACAAGTCATCATGTACACAGTCACACACCACCGAATCACTAGTATTCATGTACGTAGTTAAATCCCCCCAAATCACTAGTATCCTGCAGTCACATTCCCACAAATCACTAGTAATCCTGTAAACAGTCACACTCTCTCCAAATCACTAGTAATCCTGTACAAGGTCACATACCCCCCAAATTACTAGTGAACCTGCACACAGTCACATCACCTCAAATCACTGGTAGTTCTGTACACAGTCACACTACACTAAATCACTATTAATCATGTACACAGTCAGGTTCCACCCAAATCACTACTAATGCAGTAGACAGTCACACTCCCCGCAAATCACGAGTAATCCTGTACAGAGCCACATCCCACCAAAACACTAATAATACTCTTCACAGTCACAAATCCCCCAAATCACTAGTAATTCTGTACACAGTCACATTCTCCAAATCATTAGTAATCCTGACAACATTCACACTCCTGCAAATCACTAGTAATCCTACACACAATCACATCCCCAAAAATCACGAGTAATCCTGTACAGTCACACACCTCCGAATCACTACTATTCCTGTACGTAGTCACATCCCCCTAAATCACTAGTATCCTGCAGTCACATTCCTACAAATCACTAGTAATCCTCTACACAGTCACACTCCCCCAAAGTGACTGGTAATCCTGCATGCTGTCACATCCACCAAATCTCTAGTAATCCTGTACACAGTCATATCCCCTCAAACTACTAGTAATCCTTTACACACTCACATCCCTCTAAATCACTTATAATCCTGTCCACAGTCATACACACTAAAATCACCAGTCATACTGTAGACAGTCACAATTGCCCAAATCACAAATAATCCAGTACACAGTCACACTCACACAAAATTAGTAGTACTCCTGTACAAAATTACACCCCCCCAAATCACTCGTAATCCTGTATGCAGTCAGAACCACCAAATCACTAGTAACCCTGTACACAGTCACATTCCCCCCAATCACTAGTAATCCTCTACACAGTCACACTCCCCCAAAGTGACTGGTAATCCTGCACACTGTCACATTCACCAAATCTCTAGCAATCCTGTAAACAGTCAAATCCCCCCAAATCACAAGTAATCCTGTACACAGTCGTATCCCCCCAAACCACTAGTAATCCTTTACACAATGACATTGCTCCAAATCACTCATAATCCTGTCCACAGTCATACAAACTAAAATCACCGGTCATATTGTAGACAGTCTCGATCACCCAAATCACAACTAATCCAGTACACAGTCACACTTCCACAAAATTAGTAGTACTCCTGTACAAAATCACCCCCCAAATCACTTGTAATCCTGTATGCAGTCACAACCACCAAATCACTAGTAATCCTATACACAGTCACAACTCATAAATCACTAGTAATCCTGTACACAGTCATATCTACCCAAATCACGAGTACTCCTGTACGCAGTCACATCCACCAAATCACTAATAATCATGTACACAGTCACGTTCACCCAACTCACTAGTAATCCTGTACACAGTCACGTTCCCCCAACTCACTAGTAATCCTGTACAGTCACAATCCCCCAAATCACTAGTAATCCAGTACGCAGTCACATTTCCCCAAATCACTAGTAATCCTGTACAGAGTCACATCCCCCCAAATCACAAGCAATCCTTTACACAGTCACAAACCCCCCAATCACAGTAATGCTGTACAGTCACATTCCCCCAAATCACTAGTAATCCTGACATCAGTCACACTCCTTCAAATCAATAGTAATCCTGTATACAGTCACACTCCTCCAAAATCACTAGTAATCCTGTACACAGTCACATTCCCCCAAATCACTAGTAATCCTGACATCAGTCACACTCCTTCAAATCAATAGTAATCCTGTATACAGTCACACTCCTCCAAAATCACTAGTAATCCTGTACACAGTCACACTCCCCCAAATCAATAGTAATCCTGAACACAGTCATATCCCCCGAAATCACGAGTACTCCTGTACACAGTCACATTCCTCCAAATCACTAGTAATCTTGTATACAGTCACATTCCCACAAATCACTAGTAATACCATACAGAGTCACATTCCCCAAAATCACCAGTAACCCTATACACAGTCACATCCCCCAAAATCACTAGTAAGCCTGTAAACAGTCACACTCTCCCCAAATCACTAGTAATTTTGTGCACAGTCACACCTCCCTAAATCAGTATTAATCATGTACACAAACAACAGGAATTCTGCAGATGCTGGAAATTCAAGCAACATACATCAAAGTTGCTGGTGAACGCAGCAGGCCAAGCAGCATCTATAGGAAGAGGCGCAGTCAACGTTTCAGGCCGAGACCCTTCGTCAGGACTAACTGAAGGAAGAGTGAGTAAGGGATTTGAAAGCTGGAGGGGGAGGGGGAGATGCAAAATGATAGGAGAAGACAGGAGGGGGAGGGATAGAGCCGAGAGCTGGACAGGTGATAGGCAAAAGGGGATACGAGAGGATCATGGGACAGGAGGCCTAGGGAGAAAGACCGGGGGGGGGTGACCCAGAGGATGGGCAAGAGGTATATTCAGAGGGACAGAGGGAGAAAAAGGAGAGTGAGAGAAAGAATGTGTGCATAAAAATGAGTAACAGCTGGGGTACGAGGGGGAGGTGGGGCCTAGCGGAAGTTAGAGAAGTCAATGTTCATGCCATCAGGTTGGAGGCTACCCAGACGGAATATAAGGTGTTGTTCCTCCAACCTGAGTGTGGCTTCATCTTTACAGTAGAGGAGGCCGTGGATAGACATGTCAGAATGGGAATGGGATGTGGAATTAAAATGTGTGGCCACTGGGAGATCCTGCTTTCTCTGGCGGACAGAGCGTAGATGTTCAGCAAAGCGGTCTCCCAGTCTGCGTCGGGTCTCACCAATATATAAAAGGCCACATCGGGAACACCGGACGCAGTATATCACCCCAGTCGACTCACAGGTGAAGTGATGCCTCACCTGGAAGGACTGTTTGGGGCCCTGAATGGTGGTAAGGGAGGAAGTGTAAGGGCATGTGTAGCACTTGTTCCGCTTACACGGATAAGTGCCAGGAGGGAGATCAGTGGGGAGGGATGGGGGGGACGAATGGACAAGGGAGTTGTGTAGGGAGCGATCCCTGCGGAATGCAGAGAGAGGGGGGGAGGGAAAGATGTGCTTAGTGGTGGGATCCCGTAGGAGGTGGCGGAAGTTACGGAGAATAATATGTTGGACCCGGAGGCTGGTGGGGTGGTAGGTGAGGACCAGGGGAACCCTATTCCTAGTGGGGTGGTGGGAGGATGGAGTGAGAGCAGATGTACGTGAAATGGAGGAGATGCGTTTAAGAGCAGAGTCGATAGTGGAGGAAGGGAAGCCCCTTTCTTTAAAAAATGGAGACATCTCTCTCGTCCTAGAATGAAAAGCCTCATCCTGAGAGCAGATGCGGCAGAGATGGTCCTAGAATGAAAAGCCTCATCCTGAGAGCAGATGCGGCGGAGACGGTCCTTTGCTGAACATCTACGCTCTGTCCGCCAGAGAAAGCAGGATCTCCCAGTGGCCACACATTTTAATTCCACATCCCATTCCCATTCTGACATGTCTATCCACGGCCTCCTCTACTGTAAAGATGAAGCCACACTCAGGTTGGAGGAACAACACCTTATATTCCGTCTGGGTAGCCTCCAACCTGATGGCATGAACATTGACTTCTCTAACTTCCGCTAGGCCCCACCTCCCCCTCGTACCCCAGCTGTTACTCATTTTTATGCACACATTCTTTCTCTCACTCTCCTTTTTCTCCCTCTGTCCCTCTGAATATACCTCTTGCCCATCCTCTGGGTCACCCCCCCCCGGTCTTTCTCCCTAGGCCTCCTGTCCCATGATCCTCTCGTATCCCCTTTTGCCTATCACCTGTCCAGCTCTCGGCTCTATCCCTCCCCCTCCTGTCTTCTCCTATCATTTTGCATCTCCCCCTCCCCCTCCAGCTTTCAAATCCCTTACTCACTCTTCCTTCAGTTAGTCCTGACGAAGGGTCTCGGCCTGAAACGTCGACTGCGCCTCTTCCTATAGATGCTGCTTGGCCTGCTGCGTTCACCAGCAACTTTGATGTGTGTTGCTTAATCATGTACACAATCACATTCCACCCAAATACTACTAATCCAGTAGACAGTCACACTACCCCCAAATCACGCTTAATCCTGTACACAGCCACATTCCCCCAAATCATAAGTAATCGTGTACACAGTCAAATCGGACCATCAGGCCATATTCCTCCTCCCGGCTTACAAACAGAAACTGAAGCGGAAGGTCACGGTGTCAAAAGTGGTGTCACGTTGGACGGAGGAAACGGATGAGGTCCTCCATGACTGCTTTGAATCGATAGACTGGTTAGTATTCAAGGACTCAGCAGCTAATCTTGATGACTATGCCTCAGCTGTCACAGACTTTATCTGGAAATGCACAAAGGACTCTGTGTCTTGCATGATGATCAGGGTATTCCCTAACCGGAAACCTTGGATAAATTATGAGGTCAACTCCCTTTTGAAGACTACAGCTGCAGCTTTTAGGTCCAGGGATACCAGTCGCTACACGGAATCCAGGCGTGAACTCCGGAAAGCCATTAAGGGCGCCAAGAGGGAATATTGAGCCAAGTTGGAAGCCCAGGCTAACCAGAGGGATGCTGGTAGACTATCACAGGGTCTCAGTGAGATCACTGGGTGCAAAGAAAAGGCTGGGAATATCAATAACTGTGGCGCTTCTCTTCCTGATGAACTTAATGTATTCTACGCAATATTCGAACAGAAGAGGAGCGTCCCGCTCCCTCCGGATGAACCGGACCTGGTAGCATTGAGATTCATCGTCACCGAGGAGGATGTTAGAAGGGCCTTCCTGAAGATAAATCCAAGGAAGGCGACAGGCCCAGATGGCGTCTCGGGACGGGTTCCCTGGGCCTGTGCAAGCGAGCTAGCTGGTGTGTTTGCTGACATCTTCAACTGCTCCTTGCTTCAGTCTAAGATCCCCTCGTGATTTAAGAATGCAATGATAATCCCGGTGCTGAAGAAGAGCAAGATGGCATACCTGAATGACTATCGACCTGTGGCTCTGACATCAATTGCTATGAAGTGCTTCGAGAGATTGGTTATGGCACACATCAACCACAGTCTACCAGTCAATCTTGACGCTTTGTAATTTGCATACCGGAGCAACAGGTCAACAGCAGAAGCTATCTCTCTGGCCCTACATTCCTCCTTAGAACACCTGGAGAATAAAGACGCATATGTAAGGCTCCTTTTCATTGACTACAGCTCTGCCTTTAATACAATCATTCCAAATAAACCGATTCCTAAGCTCCGGAACCTGGGCCTTAGCACTCAGATCTGCAGCTGGATCTTCAACTTCCACACAGACAGGACTCAGGCTGTAAAAATAGGGGACAAGCTCTCCTCTACAATCACTCTGAGCACCCGTG